>NW_010539114.1:450-14599 GCF_000687285.1 Phaethon lepturus
GATGTGCGGCCCACGAGGGCGGGAGAGGCAGCCCGGGGCCCCCCCCAGCCGGCGGGGACAGGCTCCCCAAAGCACCTGGGGAAATGCCGCTGGGGTGTTCAAACAGGGCGAAACGTAAAATCAAACAGCAGCCGCCTATCCCAGTGAAGACGATGGGCAGGGGCTAAACGAGAAGAGGGAGCCAGCTCGGATGGACGATTGCCGCTCCTCTTTGCTTTAACTATTAGTCCACTTTCTAAATGAAACTCAGGTGTACTGTCGAGAGTGGTAGTAAGTCCTGCTTTATACCCTTCCTGAATTTATCTTACTGGTCGGTACAATTCAGGCACTCATTCGTCTTTAAAAAAAAAATAATCCCGAAATGTGTGAAATTGAGGCTCTATCAGGATTTACGCTTTCATATCACCACCACGCAGAACCCCGGCATCGAAAAGACTTGCGGGAGGGAGTGCTCGTCGTTACTTTTCCTAAGTGCATCTTTCCTCTTTTGTGACAAGCAGGCTAGTAATTTAAAAGTTTGTGAAGCCACATGTACTTTTAAATAGGCATCGCCGTTAACAAGAACAAACCCCGCGCTAATAGCCCTTAAATGCCCCGCTAATAGCCCCCACGTGGAAAGAAATCCCCGAGTGTTACAAATTCAGTTTAACGACCAAAAAGCTGTCCGGGCAGCGGCGAAATGCGAAAACTCCCTTCTCCGAGTTCCCTGCCTTTGATTTATTTTTAACTACAGGCTCATGGGAACGCAGCGCCGGAAAATCACGAGCAGATGTACCGAAAGAGGCGCTTCCTCCTCTAATATGCCCTCTTTTAAAGCAAAAGGGGGGAAAAAAAATCTTTTCAATAGTTTGATTTTTGGATTTAGCACGGATGTAATTGTAAAAAGCTGGGGCAAAGCGGCGGCTGTGCTCCGTGCAGAAGCACGCAGCTGGGAGGGAGCAGCTCTGAAAATGGGGCGCAAAGGAGCTGCGCTCGGGCTGTGCGCAGGGGTGCCGGTGTCCCTGCGCCCCGGCTCGCTGCTCCTTCGGAAAAATACCGAAGATTTGGCTGTAAGAGTGGGTTTGCTAGGCGGAGGGAAGAGACCAGCCCTGAGAAATAAAGGGGCCTTTTCCAGGTAAGGAATCCTTTGCCTAACCCTGAAGAGGGACCTTCTAGTGCCTTGAAATTTTTGAACGAAAAACATCTATTGCAGATATATTTCATAAGGTGTATTAGTAATTTTTTTTTCCTCCTTGAGAACTATATCTGGAATAGAATCGGGAAATGGAAACAAACATGGCTGTGCTTGCTCTCAGTTGTGACTTTATTCGTCCATTCTATCTAATATTCCCTGTAACAACAGCAAATAACGATGGGACTGTTCATCCCTTTCTATTATACAGTGCTGGATTCTCCTGGCACAGTAATTTGGGCCTGGATGTACCTTTACAGATTTATTTTAAGATTTGCTTTTTTTTCCTGATGAGAGATTATCAAATTGCCTGAGCGGTCGCCTGTAAGGAGAGCACAAAGCTGTCTGTCCACGCCTTACTATCGGGTATTATAATTTAAATCCAACCCTTTTCACCTCGTATTATTGGAAAAGGTTATTGGGAGCTGGCTTTTGTTGCAGGAAATCCCATTTAAAAATTGCTTTATAGGCCATTTGCTGCAATCCTCGACATTGATCTCATTACAGCTCCCTCTCACTGCTGTTTATAAATCCCGGTATTTACCGGCCCTTGGCGGCGATGCCTGGTGGCATTGCCTGCTGGGGCTGGCATTGGGAGGAGGTTAGGAAATGTCGAGGTGCCAGTTTCTGGGCGGTTTTGTCTGGAGAAAGCTTTATTATTTATTGAAACAGTCGGCCAGAAGTAAATATTGTGGAATGACTCATCCGGTATAATCTCTTAAACCTCGGGGCTGCCTGTTTTGCAGGACATGGGTTTCTGTGCTGGAACATTCTCACGCAACGGCCTAATTCAGCCAGGCAGGGAGAAGCACCCCTCTAAGTGATGGGTTAATCGTCAGATTTAATAGTCTCAAGAAATATGAAAACGTAAATGAATAGAATTAATCTCTGTTTTAAGCTAGCCATTAAAAACAAAAACAAACAAACAAAAAAAAACCCTGAAGAGATACTCTTCTGGAATATATCTCCGGGCAGGACTGTGTGTTTGCAGCTGTGGTTACCTAGCTGATCAGTTAGAGCATCTTTTGGGTATTAGCAACTGTACCAATAAAGGGAAGAGTTAGACCTTAAAGCTTGACTTTGTCTTGAAATGGGAAGTTGCAAAACAGATGTTGGGCAGAGGTGGAGTAAAATGCAGCAATGAGTGCACTTTTCATTTCTGTACTGCCAGGTAAGACCAAAATCAAAAACAGACTGGACTCTCCCTTAGAACTCCTACATTTTTAAACAGCAGATGGGTCTAAATCCAGGGAAATATATGGCCATAATTTTACTTCTGAAATAAGTGGTACTATGAAGATTTTTAAACTCGTTTCTGAATAATAAGAATGGGATTATCCCTATGCTTACAGTTAAAAGGTTTCTGTTAAATTCATGTAAGGACAGAGTGGTAAGCAGAATAAATCCTCCTGTCTCCTTAGGGAGTATCTGTCCCTGATGCCCAAGTCTTCAGTGGGATTCATCTGTTGCAGTGCTGCCAAGTTGGTTTGGGGTTAGGTATCTTCAGAGGAATTGGAGAGTCTCAATCAACCAGCACCCAGGAATAAAACAGACTTTTGGCAAGAGCCACAAACTGAGCAGGGAAGACACTTCCATCTTCCAGTTACAAGATTTCAGGAGAAGGACAAGCCTGACAATCCATACCATATGGGATATCTCTAGGGGCTCCTTTATCCTGGTATGTTATGTTTGACACAGCTGATGTATTTTACCTATTTGCTTAGTGGTTAAAGCATGCTTTGACAACCTGGAAGACCAATTCTCCTGCTTGAATTGAAGCACGGGCCTGGAGTGAAGGCCCTTGCATCCCCTCTTAACTACAGGGTGATCTAGGGTGAGGGGTTCTTGTTAGCACTGTTCCATTTTAAAAGGATAACTAAAGGTAAAAACTGAGGCGAGACTGGAGACAAGATCTCCTGAGTGTGAAATCTGTCATTGGGTTGTAGAGAATTTCTCTCCATTTTCAATTTTTTTTTCTTTTTTTCCCCTCACACTTGCACTGCTTTCTGATGCATGTTAATGGACTCCCTATCAGATTGAATATTCCAGTATTATTATGAGTTTGGGATTTCTGGCCATAAATTTGGATCACATTACTCTGTATACATTGTACATGTACACATATTTATATGTTTGTTATCTCACAGAATTATTGAGGTTGGAAGGAAGCTCTGGAGATTGTCTGGTCGAGCCCCCCTGCTGAGAACAGGTTCATCTAGAACAAGTTGCTCATCACTGGGGCCATGTGGGTTTTTAACATCTCTGAGGGTAGAGACTCCACAACCTCTCTGGGCAATTTGTTCCCTGTGTTTAACCTGCTTCACAGTGAAAAACCTCTTACACATATTTTTATATATAAAAATATGTATAGGGAGAGAATGTGTATGTATATATAGTCAAATGGATTTTTCTGATTTTTCTGTATTTCAGTTTGTGCTCACTGCCTCCTGTCCTTTCATTGGACACCACTGAGTGCAGCTCCATTGTCTTTCCTCCCTTTCCTCACAGAAGCATCACTTACACATATCAATAAGATTCCCCTGAGTCTTCTCCAGGCTGAACAGCCCCAGCTCTATCAGCCTCTCATCATATGACAGATGCTTCAGTCCCTTAATCATCTTTGTAGACTTTCACCAGACTTATGCTAGTAAGACCATGACTCCCATCCTGGGGAGCCCAGAACTGGACCCAGAACCCCAGATATGTCCTGCCATTGCTGAGCAGAGGGGGTCATCTCCCTCGACCTGCTGGCAAATTCATCTTCAGGTGGGAGTTGATCCCATCCCTGCATGCTCAGACCATGTCTCTGTTCCTCCTGGGTCATCTGTCCCTGCTTCTTGTTTATGTTTGAATTTCTTCAGGAGCTCCTTGTTCATCCATGAAGGTCTCCTATAGCTTTTGCTTCATTTCCTGCACACTGGAATGGACCATTCTTGAGCTTGGAGGAGGATGAAAATCAGCCAGCTCTCCTGGACTACTTTTCTTTCCAACCATATCCCATGGGATTCTTCCAAGAATTTGCCCTGAATGGGCCAAAGTCTGTTGGGTTGTCATCCCTGCCATTTGCTCTTTTCCTTCCTCAGGATCCTCAACTTCACAATTTTATGGTCACTGTAGCCAAGGCTGATCTCTCATCCCTGAACAGTTCTTCCTTGTTTGCAAGGATGAGGTCCAGAAGGGTGTCTCTTCCCATCACCTCCTTCACCAAGAAGGTGTCAAGAAGTTATCATTAATTCACCTTGGAAACAGCCAGGATCCTTTGTACTCTGTTGTGTTGTCCTTCCAGCAGGTATTGCAGTAGTTGAACTCCATCATAAGCACTGTACAAGAATAAATTATTAAACAAAACCATACAGCAAAAACATGGTCTCTATTCAAATGTATATTTTAAGTTTGAACTACCTAATTATAATAAACTACTAAATGGGAATTACCATGTTTTTCTTGGTGAAAAATAGACCTAATTTAAGTGAAAGCTGTACCTCCTATAAAACCCTGTGTCCTAGAACTGTGAGACATGCCAGAGAGATTTCTGTTACAGAGGATGTTCCAGTCAGGGACCCAATTTGTGATACCTGGACTAAGACTGGACACATTTAGAAAATCAACGTCTGTGGTGGGTTGACCCTGGCTGGCAAATAAGTCCCAACCCAGCCTCTTGCTCACTCCCCCTAGCAGGATGGAGGAGAGAATTGGAAAGGCAAAAAGGGAGAAAACTTACGGGTTGAGATAAAGGCAACTTAGTAAGTGAAGGAAAAACAAACAAAAAACCCAAGTGATATAGATGTAGTCCCTCACTATCAGCAGACTGATGTCCAGCCAGTCCTCAAGCAACAGCTTCTTTGGAAAAGCTATCCCCTGGTTTTATTGCTGAGCATCATGTTACATGGTATGGAATATCTCTTTGGTGAATGTGGGTCAACTGTCCAGCTGTGTCTTCTCCCAACCCCTTGCTCACTCCCTGTTTGCTTCTTGGGGAGGCAGAGTGAGAAGCAGGGGAGTCCTTGACACTGTGTGAGCACTTCTTAGCCATAGCTAAAGCACTGGTGTGATACCAGTGCTGGCTTGGCCACAAATAAAAAACACAGCACTATACAGGCTGCTGTGAAGGAAATTATTTCCATCTCAGCCAGACCCAAAACAAATCCTTATATTATTTTTGGGGGAAAAAAATTTGAAAAGCTGGCTGAACATCACAGGTGTTGTTAGGGTCTTTTTGTAAGGAAAACATTATGGTGACCTTCCTTAATGGAAAATCAGGTGACAGGTGAGAGTAATAATATCTGATAGAAAGAAAATTATGATGACTTCAGTGGCACCTTCTAGATGATTTGGAACCCTGGAAGTAGGGCTCAAGACAAGGAGAAGAAATCATCCTGCTCCTGGCACAGCATCCCTCCAGGTGTGTTTGGCTGGGATGGGATGTCAGTGATAGGTTTCATATGGGAAAGGTCCAAGGCAGGCCAGTTTGGTAAGACCTGACCTACTCATTTAAACGCACTTTTTTCTAGACACAGTAAGTCAGAGATGCAGGTAAGAGTGGCTCCTGATAGAAATGTAATGCCTAGAAATCTTTTTCTAGTCTGCCCTCCATATATTCATGGCCAGCTAATGCTTTTGTTGCTGTACTTAAATAATTTCTTTGGCTTAAGTACTTGTCTCCAATATTTAATGTCGTGCTGTGTTTATAGAGAACATCCCTCTCTTTCTGCACTGTTGCTTTTGTAGTCTTTCCATTCCCTGGTAAACTCAGGACAAATCCTCAGCTTCATACAGTCATATATCACAGTAGCTTTATGCACCTGAAGAGTCCCTGGAATTATGCACAAAACATTTTATGAAGAGGCTGGCTGTGAATTCGTAGCTGGCAAGTAAATGCCTGCCATGCCATTTTAAAAGTCTGAATTGTTTTGTTTTCTTTCTGTCCTATTAGTGTTGTTTTATGTTATCTTAGTTTACCTTTCACCATTCAGAAGCTGAATCTTGTTGAATCTTTGTGTATCAACCTCAGTGGCATTACCAGTGCTTTATCATATTATTGAAATCACAGCAGAAGAGATTTGATAAACTTTTATTTAAATTGTATGGGAAATTATGCAGGTTTGCACTTTCATTTTGAAACTTTTTACATGACCATGAAATTTTAGTAGGAAATATTTTTGTCTGAAGGTAAACGTCCTCAGACTGTAGTTTAAATCATAATTATTAAAAAGTTGGGTTTTTTCCTCTGAAATTCATCTCTTGTTTGTTAGTAACTGGGTATTTATACACTGATTTGGGGAATATTCTGGGGCTTTTTTTCTGTGAAGGGAGAAAATGCCCATTGATGTTGGAAAGCTTGAAATGTGTTGCAAATGGCTTTTTCTTTAGGATGAAGCAAACAGAGATAATGCAATAGCTTTCACTGAAAGATACTCTGATTTTTTTAATTCACGATTTTTAGAAGACATTAACATCTATCCAAACACAGAATAAAAAGAGAGTTTATTCCCTAAACAATTTACAATTTAGAGAGTTCTCAGCAGAATCTGAAATTTCCATAGTCCTTCAATTCACTGTCTGGATGGTTGGTATTTCAGCAGTAGTGTAGCCCTGCCCCCAGTGCATGATGCAATTAAGGTCATTAAAGTGAGGCTGTAATACTGTTTTTAGAAGGAATATTACAAAAACTCCACAAAAGTCTATAATCCATAGCCCAGCAGCCTGCAGCGGCCACTGTGTTTCACCTGAACCTCTGCCTCAAGCGCGTCCATCACTTGAAGACAGTCGCTTAATGGCTGAACTGGTTGCTCTGTGGTTTGCAGAGAAAAGTCTGAAGGTTCTCCTTGGCACGTTGGCAAAAATACCTTGTAGGTAGTGTGAACGGACCTCAGGAAGAAGGAACACCATGATACACTGAATAATTCTAATACCAAAGTAAAAATCGGGATGTTTGGCTTCGAGAGCTTATCCGCCACTCCTGGGCTCAAGTGTGTCTTATGGGAGCAAGGGCCTCTTACGTCCCAGGCTGGCACCCCAGCAGACGTGTGCCTGTACCTGAAGAAGGTTGCTGCTTCAGGAGCAGACACAGCATGTACACACAAGCCATATCATGGGTGAGATCAAGGTACTGATGGTTGGGGTTCTTCTGGCTCTGGCGAGGGATGCTGCCCATCCATAGGTCTGGGGCCAGCCAGACCTACCTTGTGCACGGTAAGAGTCGCGCAAGGCGTTTCCCAAAGGCCACGAGCTGTTGGCGACCTGAATGCCAGACGGTCTTGCTCAGCTCAGTGAGGTTCATGCCTCTGGCTTGGTTTATCTTGAGCCCCTTCCAGATACGGAAAAGTTATACCATGAGTGTGGGGTTTCTTCACGGCAGCATGCAAAAGGCTGCCTGCTCCCCTCGTGGGGCACCCACCCCCACAGGCACCCAGCAGAGCCCGGCTCACCCCACTGCTGCTGGTCCTGCGGACATGCTCTACTCCACCCATGGGAAAGCAGCTCAGTGCAGCGAGACAGAAACATGATGTGCTCTTCCTCTACCCACCTTACTGATGAAAAAAGAGAAGAAAATTCGGATTTCTTGTGGTATAAATACAGCTACTTCTAGTCCGTTACTGAACATGCACCCAGCACAGTAGGGTTTCACTTGCCAACATGAAGCATTGGCATTCGTGCATCTGTTCTGAACCAACTCAGTAATTTTGGTAAAGCTGAGGATAATCTCACCTACTTTACACTGATGTTCCCTCAGGCACCGTCCAGCAATGACCCCTCCTCCCGGCGGCTGCTGGCACTGCTGTCCTCACGGGGCTGAGGGTGCGCGTTTGGGGTCGGCGTTACTGCCCCACCAGCCTGCCCACAGCAAATGCAAGCTCTGCCCAGGCCTGAAGCAGGTGTTATTTTAGGAGGTGCCATGACCCAGCCAGGATGAGAAACCGTCCATTTCAGGAAGCAAACAAACTTTAAAGTGCTGCATCTTTATATGTGCAATAAATGTGTGCATGAATCATATACAGAAAAAAGAGACGAGTTTGGCAAGATTACATGTGTGTAATTAAGGACAACAGTACAGTGTTAGCAACGACAGATCAAGAGCTAGTGCCAGCGTAAATGTTAAAAAAAGTCTGTTCTAACAGATGATTTACTAAGAATCTTACAGTCAGCATTATTTCTTAAGTTCATCAGCAATACAGTATCATATCTGTTACAAAGTCATTGACGTGGTAGTACAAGTAGGAAAAAAAATGTGTGAGATTTTTTAATGTATGAGACAAAGAAAAATGACTGCTTTGGTAACCTCGTCTGTGGGCACTCCCTTTCTCAGTAGCTGAGCACACGGCGTGTTTCTTCCTCCGCTTCAGCGTACATAGCAAAGCAGTTCTCCATCCTTTGGAGGGGCACTACTGTACAAGAATGCGAACTTAATAAATTGTGGGGGAATATTTTTCAGACATTTATCGCTTCAACTCATTGGACACTCAGTCTTTGAACCATTGAGTCATTTCACAACCAGCAGGGTCATAAGAAGAACCTTGAGATAACATTTATATCTTCCCTTGTGGAAAGCCACCAGCACTGGGGCTTGGCAAACAAAAATCGAGCCCAGGTTTAGAGGACTGATATGCCTGAAAGGATCAGAGCAGTTCAGGGAGCCTTGCCTCACTTCTGCTGACCAAAATGCATAAGAAAACTCAAGGGCCAGATTTGTCTCCGCAGATGTCCCAGGCAGTCTGGGCTCTGTGCTCCACTCTGTGGAGCGCTGGGACTTGACCAGGGATACTAGTGCAGCTGATTGCCCTGAAAGAAAACCCTCCTGTTTTTCAACTGATTTATGTCAAGGAAGTGCTAAAAGGAATTTTCCAGCTGTTGCTTTTAAATGCCAAAACTCACTGAGCTGAATTTATTAATCTACCTGACTCTATCTGAGAGCAAAACTGATCTGTCATCTCTGATCTTGCCTTTGCATATGATCCACCCATTAGGGCCACAGGTCAGAGAAAGAAAAAACAAATGAACAGCATTTTTCAAAACCAGTTTCCCTGCTGAGAGAGTTGTTCAAGAATGATGCCTCAGGCTGGCTACCCACTTCTCTGGATGAGCAGCTGAAAATTGCCTTTTGGGGTCCCTCACCTTTGTTGTGTGGTGTCTGTATTTGTTCCTTCACTGCCTCATGTTGGACAGGAGACCCAGAGGCTGGTGTCCTCTTTTAAACGCAGCTGGTTTCTGACAAGTCCATAATGGAGCTGTCAGCTGCTTCTTGTGCCCAAAACAAGTGGCTGCCCATTAGAGAAGCTTATATACTCCTTTAGTTTTCCACCCACCATGAATCAATGACAGTTAGGTGTTTGGAAATTGTTTAGGAAGAATTTAAAATAAATTGAAAGCCAGCTTCAGTACTGGCAAAAAGCTTAGACTGGATCGTCTTAAACTGAGCATCAAGAAATAAAACTTGAAGAGTATTTACAAAGAAAGCACAAGGTGTTGCTAAGATCAGTAGCAATATCTCTGACTACATTTTTATCCAGCAAGGTGTCCTTCCTGGATAAAAATTCTGCAAGGCAATCCAATATTTGCCCCTAGGTCAAGTGTCCAGCATCCAAAGGTAGAATTCCACCAGTGGTGGCAAAACTCTTTGGCTTTAATGGGAGCAGGTGAGGTCAGCTGTATTTTCCTTTTAAAGAACCCCAAATGGTACAACAGTTACTTTATGGCAACAGCAAAATGAGTCGCTTGTCTCAGTCTATCAATCAGGTTCCTCATGGACACGTGTCCACATATTAAAAAAAGTCCCAATTAGCGTTAATTGGCATCCTTGCCTGCAGTTTCTGTGGAGAATTCAGTAATGGGCATGGGAGTACAACTCCCTCGATTTCACCCCAAGAAAGGTCCCTCCCCAGCAGACCAAAAGGCTCTTGGTGTTGGCACCAGGAAGCTTCGTTACCATTACAGCGTCGTACAGGACCATTACTGGCGACGTACAGGACCTTGGCTCTTAGAGCTGGCTCTGGGGTCCCATGGAGGGCGAAACAAAACCCCTTGTGCTGTTGGCTGTTTGCAGGCTGGTGTTTCCAGCTGGGCCTGGAGAGTGAGGGACGTCTGGGGACGGTGCTGGGGGCAGCTGCCTGGGCACAGCACGCTGCCCTTAGACAACCTATGGCAGGAGAAAAGTGTTTCCTCCCTGAAATAAGAAGGTGAAAAGCAGAACAAGAAATAACTGGTCTTCCCTACCTGCCAAGCCTTCACCAGGTGTTGGCTCACAGGAATCAAAAAGGCTGTCGCTAGTAATCACACTGTGTTTATTTAGCCACGTTTGGCTGGATGTTTGC
Source organism: Phaethon lepturus (assembly GCF_000687285.1). Lineage (NCBI taxonomy): Eukaryota > Metazoa > Chordata > Aves > Phaethontiformes > Phaethontidae > Phaethon > Phaethon lepturus. The sequence continues at coordinate 10,930 of NW_010539114.1, forward strand.
TTCCTTTAAAAGGTTATTGTTCCCTTGACAGCTATGAGCTTAATTTAAGACTGTGGTTTGAAAACTGTGCAGTGTTACAGACACAGGCTTAACAGGAGAAGATCAGAAGAACGAGCTTAAAGCGTCTTTCTCTGGGAAAAAGACCAAAGGGCAACAAAGAGCCCATGTCGACTGCTGAAAAGCTGTTTTGCTGATTGTCACAGGGACTGGCAGAGGCCCTTGAGTAACTTCTGAAAGTCAAAGGGAATGGTGCCCTTCCATCATTTGGATGGCTTTACATTTCCAAAAGCTTTATAAAGAGGTAAGGCAGAGAAAACTGCATGAATAATTTTCTGTAGAGCCGAACACCATTTTCCTTCAGACACAACTGTGGGCCTGATTCATTTAAGCACTTAACTTTAAGCGTACGATTAAGTGAAATGAGGGCGGACAACTAAAAGCAGACCCACATGTCATGCCTGCTGATCCCCCTCTTCCTTCTGGCTGCTAGCTGACTCTGATCCCCCCCCGACTCTGAAGGCAGCGATGCCAGAGAGAGGGAAGATGAAAGAAAAGGTGTCCCTTCCTCCCTGGCTTTGGCTGCATCCTGACAACAGCCATGGTCTTTGTTTTTCTCCTGTCTTTATTTTTTTACTCCCTGGCGTTATACGGTTGGGGTTTTTCTTTTGTTTTGTTGCTTTCCACTTTGCTTGTTCAGTCAACCTCCACCGGTTCGTGTCCATCAGCGGCACTGCTAGCGCAGACCAGTCACACCAGCTAAAACTGGCACACGTGAGGCCGGTTTGGAGTGACGGTCAGATCATGGGTCGGACTCACTTCTCCAGTGGTGCCTGATGAGCGGAAGATGCAATGAGAGGCAGAAGCTGAATTTTATTCCCCTCCCACAACCTTTGTGTTTGCATTTACTCGTCTTAAGAGAAACAGAAAATCTGGCTTCAGTAGCAACGTAAGGTCTCAGAGATTTCTTCTTCCTGCCCATAAATGAGAGTTAACATTGATTTAATAGGACAACAGCAGTCTGTCAAACCGGACCAAAGAGGAAAAGATTAACGTACATGTCACTTAAACTTTAAGTGATTTATTGTGCTTCCTTCTGATTTGTGTTTCCTGAAAAAGCCCCATCTCGCACCGCCTTATTTAATGCGTTAAGTGTTGTCACAGTGACATTTATACAGTTTTATCTTTCTCTAAGAAAAGGATTCCTTAGAAGTGCCAAATACATTTGTTGTAACGTGCTTGTAAATACCTTGTTGTAGACTGATATAGTTTATACTTCTACCATAACCCCTACCCAGATATACAAATGACCACATATAAAGCAATGCAGGTCAAAGACATTTATAATTAATTCACTGAAAGAGAAAATATATAGTCTGACAGATTAATATGTAGTCTGCCATATTAATTACATTAGTGATTATAAAAATAAATTACTATATTAAAATAATTTAGACATAGCCATAATTCACCTTAGTTTTCCAAACTTCTGTGACTGAGAGTGAAAGTGCGAATTCAACCGGGTTCGCGGCTTTTCTCTCTTCGGCATTGCAGCTGGGATATATGGAGCCTCTGAGAGTTTTTTCCAGAGCAACGGTTGGTAGCTGCATCATGACATACGGAGAGTATGTCTCTGCCGGTTTGCTGCGTGTTTTCAGGGAGTCTTTGCTCCATAGATCTACAAAAGAAGCAACAAAATCCATTTGGTCCTCGGGACCATTGTTTCACATCGCCAGACTGAATTTTCAGCAAGGCATTCATCTGTCTGTGGAATATGGTCTTTATAACAAAACACACATTAATTTTTTTTGTTTGTTTGAAGCCAAACAGAGTATCTCTTTCATCAGTGTTGTCTATTAGCATACTGATTCATTAATTCTCATCTCTCCTCAATGTGCTTACAGTGGTAGAAGTAAGATTAAATTTGGGCTCAGAAAATATTCCACTAATGCAGCGGCAATCAATGTTATCGCAATGGCAATAATAAGAAACATACAAACCAGCTGGTGCTTTTATACTATAAATGCTGCACAAATGCTTATTTAAAAGAGAATTTCAGAAGCAGAAATATTAATTTAAAAGCACAAATCTCTTCTAACGGGAGCTAGTTAAAAAATGTTTGGTAGGGTTCCTTCTCATGAAGATTTTAAAGGATTTGAAAAATGGTTTTGACCTAACTCAGAATATATAATTTTTACTTTTTTAACAGAAATCTTCCCAGAACAGCCTAGGTTGAACAAAACATCTTGTTTCAGTAACTTAGAGTAATATCATTATTTACCTTTATTGTTTAAAAATGAAAAGTGAATATTAACTGAAATATGAAAATAAAAGTTCTATCACATGAAAAAATCCAACCTTTTTCTATTTTATGTATAGAAACACCAGAAATTCTCATGCATAAAGATATGATTTTGTTCAATTAATGTTTTTGACTGATTTTGACTGATTAAATATTTCATTAGCTTTTGACTGGGCAATAATCAGATTTAGGCATGTATAAAAAATTAAAGCTCTTGATTTTTGGGACAGAAGATTTTTACTAAGATGTATTCCGATATATTTGAATTCTGAATTACTGGATGAATTCTTTGGGTCTGTGCTCTGCAGTAGATAGAATTACAATAATGGCCCTTCTGGCTTTAAAATTAATTGACTGCATCACTTCATATAAAATCATTTGCTCTTTTCTATGCTGAATTGCAAAAGATAGAAGGCTCCAGCTCCAAATCAAATACTTGAATAAATACCTGAAAGTGCACAGAAGGTTTTTATTTATTCTCAGTGAGAGCACTGGGCAATCAGGATTTCTAAGAAACTTCAGGAAGTTGATGAAAGAAGATAAGTGCATCGGAAAAAATCTGACACTGGAAATTATCAGTGGGCATCCCGTAAGGATAATACACCCAAGGGTAGCACGGCTTCCGGGCACACTTCTGGTGCCCACGTCAGGCTTACACACCCTGAAGTCAACACATCTTAAACGTCCTGCATAAATTTTCACTATATTCCATTTCTGTTTTTCCCTGCACATGGGCTTTCTCTCTGTGACTCCTTCCCAAAGCTTTTGATTTTTTGAGCATTTCAAGGCTGGCATTCTTTTCTCTAGTGTGCTAGTTGAGGCAGATGCACCTGGGTTTACAGAGCTTTTAAATACTGTAGTCCCTGAATCTGGGCAGTAGAGAGAACAAATACATAATGTTCAGCAACAAAAGAGGGAAGAGCATTTCTCTTCCTCAGTTTTCTCACCATCTGTATATTTTTCAAATTTAAGTCTGTTTTTGGGGGAGTGTAACATTGCTCTCCTGGATATTTTTTCCCAAATCTTGGAGTTTCAACTGACCTAAGTGATTTGTCATTCACCTGGACTGGTCCAACCGTCACAAATAGTCTCTTCCACAAAAGCAGGTCTTCTTTTTTCATTTTCTTGCCTGAATTTTTTTTTCCCTGTGTGTTCTCCCTCTTGGCATTTAGTTGGCTTTTTTCCTGGTGTTGCTCTACAGGGATCTCTAACCTTGAAATCCCAATCCTTACTGACAAACTTGCCTTTTGCTAGAGAGGATCACCATGGTCCCTAAACGTTCCTCCCTGTGTGAGTGTTTCAAGGCTTAATCTTCTGCTCTTCCTGGTTAGGGATTTATATGGCAAGGTTCTGCCATCACATGCTGGATCT
>NW_010539114.1:14630-30032 GCF_000687285.1 Phaethon lepturus
GAATGCCGTGCATATTCATAATAAAGCAAATTCAGAAATTCACTGAATCAGAATTCACAACTCGGACATAGGTTGCCTAATTTGTCTTGTCACCTTTAGAGCAGTAGGTAGGAGTATTTGTCTTGGATCCTTACCAATGAGGAAATTAAGGGGAAAAAATAAAGGCATTTACCAGAAAAAGTGTAAAGGTTCCTTACGAAGATTATTTTTTTTTCCATAAATAATTGCCGTTGTATCAGAATCCCCCAAAACAAATTCTTCCCTTTGTCCTTCCTGAGGCATGAGAAACGCTGGGGAAGTCTTCTCCAGGACTCGTAATATCCAAAGTGAGACACGATTCACTACCACGGTGATAGGGCAGGGTACATTTAACATTCCTTCCTGAGCGAGCTTCCCCTGTAGTCCTAACAAAACAGGGTAGAACTGTTTTGTCAGTTCTACAAAGTCACACTTTGTAGACACACAGTCACACTCACTCCTCTTGAGGCTTTTCTGCTGCTTACAGTCTAAGATCCACAACAGTGTTTTCTAACTCGAAATCAGGAAAAAGGAGTGGGGCATATTATAAGAAAACACTGCTGGTGAAGTGCTGTAGAAGAGCAAAGTACTCCCGACCCCACACAGTGACAACAGTAGAAATAAAATTTTCACTGACTTCCTCTGCTGTTCACTAGGCCAAAGTTTCTCCAGTGGAAACATGCACATAATTCATGAAAATATTACTTGTCTTGGCTTTGTTTTATAGTCACGCTCATGCTCTTTTCTTTTTCAAGGATAGTCTTATATCGCAGATGCCACATGCAAAACAAACCGACAGCCGCTCTGCAACTCTCTGCTGGTTTCACAGTCTCAAATTCAGGCGAGTTCAGTCCAGACATAGAGGTAACAAACACATGGACAACCACTATAAGGGTCGCAATGCAGTAAAAAATATAAAGCAGTCTTTTCTGTTGCTGTCATTTGGGTCCGAGAGACGAACTAGAGGCTGGTAGCAAGCCATAGTCAGCTTTTCTGAAGGGCACGTGTGGTAATACTCTAATATAAGTCCTACCCAAATGTATGAGATAGGTATTCTCCCTTTTGACCAAGGAGCAGTGAATAAAAATAGGGGTGTGATTTGTATCTGTATGTGGGGTGCTGAAATCAATACAAAAATCATGTGTCCAGAGTTGATTGTCCCAGATTTCTGAAAGATTTCTGAAAAGTAGGAAGCAGTAGAAAACGGGGGAAGGGAAAAAGAGCATGAAAAGAATAACAAACAAAAAAATGTCTGGCAACTGAAAATGAAGCCAGACAAACTCAAATTGCAAAGAAAACAGGTTTTAACCATCATGGTGATTCAGCAGGGGAATGTTCTACCAAAGGCAGCCATGTGAGGTCCATCTTTTATGTCCTTGATTGAAGGCAGCCTGCCTTTCTACAAGAGGCACGTCTGCCCCATAGAAACCGTGCCTCAAGCCAAGCACGAGCTAATCGGTTCAGCCGGACAGAAAGCAAACAAGTGAAGTTTGCAGAGGTACAATAGATTGAGCAGAGCCCCTGATCTAAACCTCCTTGTACTTCTGCATTTAAAAGCTTATATAAACCACCACCTCCAACTGGAAAAAAAAATGAAATCACAGTTGTCCTTGGCTGTCAGTCAGTGTTGGCAAACAGGGGGTAGATTTCCCTGAACAGAAATTCCAGTCCCTACTGGTTTCATCCAAGAGTTTTCCTGCTCTGGCGGAATAACATTTATCTTTCTTTGAATGAGTTTTTGCCACATAGACCAATATATCTTGGTTAAGATAAGTAGAGAATAGTCTTTGGATCTTAAGGCAGGGAAAAAAACAAAACAAAGAAAAAGAAATAGTTCTTTTGATTCATGGGAACCAAGGAGGAAAGTTGCTCTTGTAAAACTGAGGACCAGAGACTGCAATAACTGTGTATTTTTCAAGAGCATTTGGCAGGTTAGCTGGTGCTAAATAGTGATGACAAAATGTTCAACAAACCAAAAATATTCCATCTGTTCACTAGAAAATGGAATTCTGTGAAGCAAGACAAATAACAGGAAATACAGAATTCTTCCCCTCCTCAAGACGTTTCGACACTAGCATCTCAACCCACCCACTTAACTGGTATTAAAAATCATTAAACCCGGTCTTTGAAACCGACTACATCTAGCCCAAGCCTCAGCAAAGCGGAGGGCAGGACATCGGAAGGGCTATTCCCAGGAGACCTGGCTAAAAGCAGGGCTGAGCCCTGCGTCCCCGCGGGGATTTCAGCGCAGTAGGCAGCACCGCTGCAGGACATCCTCAGCCTCTGGAGGCAAGAGGAGTCTTCCTTGTGAGGAAACCCAAGCTCTTCGGGGCTCTGCTGGGCTTCTCCTTCCTCCGCCGTCCTCCCCGCCGCGCCGTGCTTGCTCGGGTGGGCGGCTCTGCGGGGGCACGGCGTGCAACAGGAGAGAAAGGGGCTGTCTGCTCAGCAGTACCGCTCCGTGGCTGGTGTTCACAGCAACGCTTGCAAAGGCTGTGACAAATTCCCTCCAGTGAATTAATCTGGGACTCCCTTGAAGAAAAGTTGGGTGAAACAGACCTTTTCGAGCTGCCTGTCACCTCAGGCAAAGGAAACAATCTTCCCTGGTTTGATTTCATGCCTCTGCTTGCGGATCAGCTTTACTGGTACTAGTTTTAAGCACACACATGCCAAGTGCACAGGCTGTGTGCTACGTATCGCGATGCCCTTCTACACCCTCACTTGCTGCTAGCCTCCATCCCATCTCATCCTACTTCTCAGCAAAGACAGCTCCAATTTCTACCCATTTCCATCCACTTCAAACTGACACTGTTAATTCATCTCACTCTAATTACTAAGGGTGTAGCAGAGATATAAAGAAAAAAGGAAGAAAAAGAACAGATACCGCAGTCTACAAAATAACAGGGTCCTGTGACTGCTTTGAGGTATATCTCATATGTATATGCTTTTACATCTCATATATATATGCAACTCATATACGCTTTGAGATATATCTCAGATATATAGGTGTATATCTCAGATATATAGGTATATATCTACAGATACCCCAACAGGTATTAATGGCATTTCTTGTATTTACAGGTAAATTGATTTTCTTTCTCCCAGGAAAAGAAAGAAAATGTCAGTCTGAAGATTCATCTTCTGCAGTATCTGAGAATATATTTGATTGCAGTAACCAGGTTCCAAATCACTTACAGTGAGAGCAGAGGGGACCGAACCAAGGAACCACAGTGACTGCTGGTGTCCAAGTTTGATGACGATGAGGATCAGTTGTCTCCTGACGCAAAGTACTACACGGCTGCACATAGCCACAGCAAAGCGTGTAGCTCACTTGGTAGATTCAGACATCAAGGCTTTGAAAGATTTATGGAAATTTTAAAATGAAGTGACTTTAAGGTAATGTTTTTCAGGATAAAATTCTAACTCGCCCAAAGAATTGTCCCCATCCCTCTGGCAGACGCTGTTTTTCCTCAGGGAGGGACAGCAAACCTTTCCTGAGTCATTTCCACCCAGCTTTGGGCCCATGAAACCTCACGGACAGGTAGGACATCACTCTTCCAGGTGCTGCATCATCCCTCAGCAGGGTGTGATGAGGTCAGCTTTTATGTCACATCAACCAGAGCTCTGCAGGTAGCAAGAGCTGGTTCTAAATGTTGGGGTTTTTTTCATTTTGGACTCAGAAAGGAGTGTCAAAAAAGGAAACTGTGGGGGAAAACTCCTCAGCCCCTCTCTGAACTGAAACAAAAGGGAGGTTTCACAAATGACGAGTCACTGGAACATAATTCTATGATGCTGCCAATTATTCATTTGCATTTTGAATCACTCAGAAAAATACCCTGAGATCCTACACATGGACAAACTCGGAATTTTAGCTAGTAGAAATGCATTACTCTCAATGCAATGATGCTACTTTCTTTCCTTAAAAAACATAATATACTTTTAAGGAAAGATTATACTTTGAGCAGTGTACTTTTCCCTAACATCTGCATAGAGGTGTCTCTTTTGGGATAAGATCTTGTTTATAAATGGGGCAGGCATTCTTAGCAGGCAGGAACAAAGAAAAGCATTTTTATTAGCAGCAGGAACCACATGAACAGCTTTGACCTCAATTTAGGATTTAGCTTATCATTTCACACAGAGGCTTGCATCAAGAATTTGACACTGGTGCCCTTTTCTAATTTGTAAAGCAAACTAAAAGGAAAATAATGGAGTACGGATAAGTGCTGTTCATGAACCACTGAGCAGGCTCTATTCCATTCTGCCCAAATTACTCCACAATCAGTCAGAAATCTCACGACAGACTAGGTTGTCTTTTTGTTATTTTTATTCCTCTAGGAAAAAAAAAAAGGGGGGCAAATTAAACCGCCAGGCCTGTCTGTCCCTATCCTGCTGGTGACCAGGAGTATTGTAAAAAAACGCGGAGGGAAGCGCTGCCGGGGAGTGGGGGGAATATTCGCCTGCGAACGTTAGGGCCACGGTCGTGTGATCGCAGAGCAACCTAAGGTTAGGTCTTAAGCGTGGTAAAGCCCTGGCAGCTTTGCTCCAATTGGCTCCATGACATTCCCTGCTCGGCCGTGATCCTAATGGCTTGAGACTGGCTGAATTCTTCTAACCCCAGCAATTAGTTCTTTCATTTTCTAGAACTCCGCTCACTTGAAGTGTTATTTTTTGCACACGGAGGGCGTGTTGGAGTTGGGGCTTAACCAACCCGAATGTGCTCACTGTGTGAATCATCTTTCAGGCAAAGCCACAATGCCCTACACCCCCCTCCCCATGCTGACTCAGCTGGATTTTTGTCCCTGACAGCAACAAAAAAAAGATTCACAGATTTCATTAGATTTTCCTGAACAAAAAAACAAGAGCTGTGCGGGAGCAAAACCATCCAAATGATCTTACCAGATACATGGTATTGATGTCTCAGCAAGGGAGAATTTTAGTCTTTCTCTTCTCTAGCTGAAGGATGGCACAAGGCAAGCCCAAACAGCATTATTTGTGTTCCCCCCCAGCAATGACACCCACTTACACTCCAATATCCCGTTCCTCTGCGCCAGAGCAGCCTCGCAACTTAAAGCTCCTTTGTAGCCACATTTACATGGGCACCCCTTCCCCAGTCCTGTACCTCCCTGGCAGCTGCTGCTGAAATAAGGAAGACTTTTCTAAACACAGACAGACATCTACATTGCTCAAAGTAATACATATATATATATTACATGGGAATTGCTGAGTGGCTTTTCCTCACGTTGCTGAGAATCACATATTTCCTCCATGCATTTCATAATGCCAGGCTTATGGCCCCAACCCCTTGAGTTATGAAAGGGTTTGCTGTGGTTGATTTTATGGAGCACAGCAGGACTAAGGGCTCCTCGGGAGCTCTGCTTTCAGCTGCGCTGCCCTGGTAGGAGGGAAGAGCAAAGGGTATGCAATATGTGTCTTTGAATCAATTTGTGGATGTACGGAAAACACATGCAAACACACAAACTGCCATCTGTTTACATGGTTTTGTATCATTTGGGGGAAGAAGCAGCACAACAAAGGAGGTTTAGGCTCTGACTCTTGTTGGGGAAAGTTGGATGTAGGACAGGAAGAGAAAGTGAAGACAAATTAAAAACCCAAAGCAGGGCAGGTTGCAGGCCTAGAGAGGAGAGAAATATAAATATGACTGAGTGAATAAAGAGAAAATACGTGCCATAGCTGTCTCCTGGCTGTGTCTTCCTCTCAGTTTGTTGCCCAGCTCTGATGGTCTACTTGGTGCTCAACACCATTGTGAGTCCCATTGAGCTTCCCTGTCACGCTGCCTTGGCATGACACATCTGGAAAAGTGTGTGCAACCACTGTTCACGCTCCAGACGTGCCAGCCTCATGCCAGCCTCATGCCACCAAGCTCTCTCTGAGCTCAAGCACAATTTGGCTGCTGACTTTTCTAGAGATTTATTCTCTCTTTGATCTTCTTGTGACACGTAACATTTTGGAAGTGATGTTGTCTGTGACAACCCATCATAAAGACTAGTTCTGGAGGGTACTTTGGAGCACTGGGAGAATACAGCTGTACTGCCCACAGACCTGACTGAACTGAGATGGCATCACTGGCAACTTGAGCAACAGTTTAAAATTACTTTTGAAGCCAAAGCAGTGCACTTCAAATTAAATAATGTGTGATTAAATCTAGCCCTTGCCCTTGACTCAACATTAGTACCAGGAAGGCTTGCTCTGATAGCTCCTCCCAAGCAATAGGTCAGTGTGAGGGGAGGATGGGGAATCCTTTGCAAGGGATCCTTAGTTTGCAGACATCAACCAGGTGTTCGGAAACAGAGAAAACAAGATTGGAGGGTGAGTGAAACTTGCCAAGTTCAAAAAGCCTTCTTGCTAATTTAGTACATAAATGGCACACTGGTGAAGGAAAAAATCAGCGCGGTTTTCCCAGGGCCTGCCAGATCCATGCCCTGAGCATGGCTGAGGAAGCCTGTGCAATGCGAACCGGGGGTGACAGGGAAAGGCACCCCGCGTGGGGCTGCGGGGCTGTGACATGAGGCTGTGGCTGAAGGGATGCTTTAGCTGTATGTCTCCCATTCCCGGCAGTAGCCGCAGTACCATTTGCATTTCCTGGCCCTTTCACAGCCCTTCTCCAAGGTTAATTTAAACACAGTCAGCAAAAGCAACTTGTTCTGCAGCTGGAAGAGGGAAAGGATCAGAAAATGTTCCCAGCTGTTTTGGTGTGTCTGTGAAATGACCCTCTCCATCTGATTCTTCTGGACTCATCATTTTCCTTCTATCCTCTCTGCTGACAAGCTCTGGTAGACAGGGCTGAGTCTCGCTGCAGAAAAAAAGAATAAAAACCATGGCTCAGCAAGTTTGGCCCGAAATGGTAAAATCAAGTGACAAATTAATCCATTGCAGGCAATGCAAGCCTGTGCCCAACAAACTGCCCTTTGCTGAAGTCAGGACTACCTGTGCCTTTGCTTTCCCCTCCATCTGCCAGCAGAGCTGACTAAGGGGGTGATATTCCTGTTGCAGTAGCTCTTTCCTGTGGTTGACTCCCCAGACTTAGTCTTCATTATGCAGCAGGTAGGAGTTAATTTTACAATTGGGCAAGACAATGTGAACAACAGAAATGAGTTTCTGGTATCTGAAGTGGGAATGGAGGAGCAGGAACTGGGATGTGTCTCAGCACCATGTCTGCAGCCCATGGCCAGGACTGGGAAATTCAGAGAGGAGAAACCCATATGCTCACAGTCCACCTGGGGCATTAAGTCAAGGGGACACTTCTTGCAGGTGGCAGAACCAGGCACCTCCAGAGGATGACTTGGGGCCTCTGTGCTGAACTGCTGCCTGGAGGGTCTTAAATCCTTTCCTTGTTTACCTGTGAGACTCACTTCCATCCAGGGGACCTAAATTTAACACTCAAGCTTAGCATGAATATGCCTCCTGATCACTGTTACCTTTTGTCAAAAAAAAAAGATATCCAAGAAATGTGGGGTGGGATAATAGTTTTGAATAGGAAAATTAAAATAAAAAACTTTGAAAACAAAATATACAGCTCTGAAATTACATTGTGAAGTGACACAAACGCTGCCATTTCTATACAAAATGTCTCATTTTAATTTTTTTTTCCCGGAAATACACAGTTTTGACTTGTCTTATTTTGAGGTGACGACAGATAGCCAGATTTCCCAAAAGAAAGTCTGTTGGGAAAAATGCAGCAACATGCTGGGAGAATGGAGGATTTGTAGCAAATTATCTGCGTTAAATAGGTTAAATATCTTCCTTGCTTTCTTCTATGTAATCCTATAATTGGTTTTCTGGTGCAGTTAGAAATAACAGTTGTTCTTTAATTCTTTGTGCCTGTTACAAACAAAAAAATGCTAAGAAAATGTTTGCTGAAACAGTTCAGGACCATGTGAGAGTAGGAGTGATTCTTCCTAGAGGGTACTTCTCATTCCACTTTGACCTTGATAGGCTATAGAAATACCTGAGTAGTATCTTTTCTGGCTCAGCACATTTTTTAAAAACCCCTCAGTTGTGCTTTCTTTTAGAAATCTGCATTAGCTAAAAAAACCTTACTGGATGGCCTAGTTTCCCGTGGAATTATTAAAAAAACAAAATGTGCCTTGGGCAGAATGACCTTATTCATTGCATTCCTATTGCCTGCAGCTCTTCCTCATGCTTTTTACTGCTGTGATGTGTTGGATTGTGTTTTGCATCAGTCAGTGGATAAAGTAAGGAACTGGACATGGAAGTGGGAGCCATGTGGAAGACAAGACCTTTCCAAGATGTAAGTTCCCATCAGTGGGCGTGTGGGCTTTCCCACCCATTCAACTTCATCCGTTCAACCTTCTCACCAACTTGAGCAGAAGCAGCAGAATGTGCCCTGGCAGCTGCAGTCTCCTGGGAGACGCAGGTTCTGCCTGTGTCTTTTCCTTCCTAGGTGACTATTTCTAATCGTTTGGCAAATATATGAAGGGTAGACATCAATGCCATCAGCTGTAAAAATGTGTAGGTGACTACCCCTTGGGGATGGGAAAAGTGGGAAGACAAGAGCTGCCTCCCTCTGTCTCAGGACTCTGCTAAAGAGAAGCATCCGTCCAACACAACCCCCTCTCTCACGTGCCAAGGGCTTTCGTCCACGGGGACTCAAACACTGGTGGAAAAATAGACAAACCATTGAGCTAGAGCTTTTGCAAGGTGCCTGGTTTTCACTCCCTCCCGTTGGAGCTGCTTCACTTTGTATAGGCGATTAAATATTCATCGGGCCAGAGAGAGAAAAGCGAGAGATTGATTCTATTGCCCAGTTGTTTGGATGCTCACCTGGGACGCGAGAGATGCAGGGTCAAGTCCTTGCTCCAAAGATGATTCAATTATTTATACAAAATGGAAGAGCTCCAGCAAGAACGACGTACGTGCCGGCAAGCCTGATGGCCCTCTCCTGCACTGCACCAAACCTCTTCCCTTTTAGCCGAGGCGGTGAGTGGATGCAGGTTTTCTCCTTGCCAAGTAAATGTTTCCTGTTTGCACTGTGATTTGTTAACTTCTCATTCTTGCTCGCTGAGCCAGGGCCAGCTTGGGCACCCTGCTCCACGGCAGGATCCATGGCCGAGGCTCCTCGCCGAGGGAGGCACCGGTCCCTTGCCCGCCAGAGACCCATTTCTCACGAGGACCAAGGATTAGTCTGTTGCTAAGCCATGTGCCCACCTCGCTCCCTGCCATCCCGGCCCTCTTCGCCGTCTAGGCAGCAGCGGAAGCCCCGGCGGCTGCAGCGAGGGACGTGCTCTGAGAGGCAGCGGGGAGCCCGAATTTCCACAGGGATTTCCAGGGCTGGCAGGGGCTGCTGTGAACCGAGGGGCCGTGAAAATAAGGAACTTCTCCTCTCATAAGGAAACCTGTAAAATTCTCTCATCCTGCTGGTTTCTCCCCAAGTGCTTGTATGTGGATTATTTATTTTACTGGCCTAAAGACACTGTTGCTCCTGTTATTTTTTCTGCCAGCTGACACCGTTATCTAAAATTAATTGAGATGGAGAACCAGCGTTTTCCCTTGCAAGCGCTGGTGGGAATGGTCTGTGCCATGTTATCCTCAACACATGAAAGATCTTGATTTCAGTAGCCTCCCACAAACTTTAAAAGTGTCTGGATTAACACGGTGATTAAATAACCTAGCCTGCTTTATCCTTTAAGAAAGGATATTTAGATACCCAGCCTCTAACACAGCCAGTTTTCCATGGGGTGTTTAAATTGACCATGCCACCTTCAACAATGAGCACAATAAAATACAGTAGAAATATGAATATTCTTTACAATAATTATTTAAAAAAAAACAAAGCCAAACAAAACAAGATTTTAAAATTAGCTATTATAAAAGAAAATATGTAGTGCTTATACTTGCTATCAAAATCTGGTGGTGTTGATTTTGACTGATGGCTTACGCACTCAACAGAGATGGCATTGTTTACTTTCTTACCAAGTTTACATTCATTATTACTGCTAAGTTTTGTGTTAACACATGCTGTTTTAAATTAAACGAATTTCCAAATACTGTTTTGAAGTTGGTAATGGCACCATATGTACTGCATTAACTTGCATACTATTTAAAGAAAAAGTCTTAATTGTACTACCATCGCCTGAGGATATTTTTGCGGTAAGCAGTTAAGATTCATTTTCCCGTTCATGTAGAAAACCACTTCATGAAGACTTTGGAATACAATAACTTTTGTCCAATTTATGCATTTTTGCTTTGATCATTTGGATTAAGGGAAAAGAGAACTATCATTTAAAATCTGAGTATCTCGATAAGTGTTTAATGGTTATTTCTCACTAATAGTTCCTTCCCTACCCATAAAACAAAGAACGTAACAAAACGTAAACATTGACTTCTAAACTTCACTAGTGAGTCTATTTGTCCTCTGGTTCCACTGCTAAGCAGTCCACGGAAGGTGTAAAATAGGCAATATAAACCCAAACGTTGGCTGAAGGATTTAGCATCAAAAAAACCCCCAAAAAACTAGCAACCCCATAAGTGCATCTAATATTTGGGAACTACTGGAGGTGAGAGCCCTCACTTTAAGCAGGGAGGTGAATCGCGGGCTGCCCGGCAACGTGTCACATCCGTGCCACCAGCACAGTCACCCACACCAGGTCCGTCTTTCGTGAGGGTCAAAACTCACAGCTGCTGCACGAAGCTGTGGGACTGGCGGGATGCAGAAAAGGGTCCTTGTTCCTCTGCTCCTCGCCGGGGCTGGACCCATCCCTGGGTGTCCAACGGCGGAGGAGTAAGAGGCTGGGAGGCACTCCGCCAGTCCCACACTTTGACATTGTTTCGGAGTGATTTGTTCTTCATGACAGGGTCAAGCTGCTGTGAAAAGGTTAAACAAACGGACTTTGTAAGCTCCTTTTAGGAGAAAGCTGGCCAGAAGGCCCCTTTAATCACCAATCCCCCTTAGCCCTGGGAAAAGGCATCGGCCAGACTCACTTGTGCGGCTGCGGGGAGCCGGGGTGAGGGTGGGGTGGAGGCTCCCTGCCCTCCTGCAGCCACCTTCGGATGGAAAAAAAGAACTCCTGCAAGGGAAGGGAAGGTGTTTAGCTGGGAGTGCTGGTGTGCCTCCCCCGTGCTGAGGTGCCGCCGCAGAGGAGGAGGAGGAGGAGGACGACGACATTCCTCTGGGGCCGGTGTGTAGCCCAGCGTCCCTAATGCTGTCTGCACCCATCCTGTCAGGAGGGTAATGAGGGGAAAGTTCCCAGACGAAACAGAAAAGCACCTCGGTCTTCAGCGGGGGCTTGGAGGAAGCTTGTCATAGCAGCCTCCACCTTCCCTCCGCCGTGGCTGCAGGTCTGGGCTTTGCTGGGAGAGGAACCCTCGCGGGTTAATCCCCACACACCGGCGGCTTTCGGTTCAGCTTCTCCTGCCCCATTTTAAGGTGTGACTATCTACCGGATACCCAGTGCATTGCGCACCTGAACTGCACCTTCTTGGAGCTGCCCTAGAGCAGGGAGGGTTTCTCCTAACACGTTTTTCACAGGGCGGCTTAATAAATAATACCGGCCCCACGCAGCAGCCAAGGGTGGTGTCGTTCCTCCCGCTGCGGGCTGGACGGGTGGTGGAGGCGGCAGGAGATGGCAGTGAGGGTCACTGGCCCAAAGCAGCGTATGGAAGGGCGAGAGGATGCTTGGTGGGAGCCGAGCTGGGCAGCCAGGGTCACAGGCGCTGCGCGCTCTGCCCTGAGCTCCCCGGCCCCTCGCAGCCGAGTGATCTGGTACCTTGGGCCCTCGCCTCCTTCCTGCTCGCACCACGAAGCTTCCTCCTTTCCCACCCTCCAACCCCAAGCCTTAGCTACGAGCTGCCCGACATCCACACACAGACATGGGCTTTCCTTCAGGCACAACGCTTGCGGGAAAGCCCAGGGGCTGTTATGAGCAAACCCTGCCATCTCCCATGGCCAATTCCAGCCATGCCAGGACCGTGTTTCCAGCTGTTTCCTCCCTTCGATCCTTACATCACTCACCTTATTCTCTTCAGCTGCTTTCTTCTCACCACAAGCTGCTTTGGTAGTGATTTTCCACTGTGACTCCAAATATATTTGGTTCCTGCTCTCCAACCTGTGACTGTTTCATCCTCCTCCTTACTGCATCCACCTTCCTAACTTCCTTTCCTTCTCTCCACCTCACTGTCCACCCATCCCATCACCTTCTTGCTTCACATACACTCTCCCCCTTACGTTGCAGATAAATTCAAAATAAAAAAAGTTCCCACCTCCCTCCTGTTTATTGCCATGCCCCATCAGAGGTGCCAGAGAGTGCTTGTCTGAGCACTCCTCACCTACTCCAGTGCAAAATAAAACAAATCAATTCAGCCAAACCATAAAGCTGATTTCCCCCAGTTGCCATGGAAGAGAGACTGGCTGTTACAGAGTTCCAGCGATAGGACCGGCCGAGGACCATGACTCCCCAGGTGTTCTGGCTGGATGCTGAAGTGCATGAGTGCCTCTTAGGGTGTCAGCGAGAGTCCCCTGACCGTGCTGCCAGGCAGCAGGGGCTTTTCTTTCCCCTCTGAATCAGGATTTTCTAGATCTTCCTACTTTTCTGAAAATCGCCAGGAATCAGCAGACAGGTTAATAACTGGAGAACAGTTTGAGGGGATTTGTTTATGAGGAGCTGCTTTAATTCCATTCAAACTTTGCCTAAAACATCTTTTGCGCCTATGTTATCCATGACATCATTTTCATTTGTATGTGAAATGTGTCCTCCATGACCAAAATTTAGAAGGACACTACAGTGCTTCTTTACTTCTTCAAGTAACCTTCTTGATGATTGAAATAAAAATGCAGATCATGGTCCTATAAACAGGTCAATTCTGCATCCTTTCTGTACTACTGAGGCCATTTCTCGGGGAATAACTTCAGTGTCCAAGGCCTGGATTAAGATTATTCAAATAAAACAATGAAGGGGAGAATGAAAAGGTTAATACTTCCATTTAGTAACGTAGATGTGAACTTAGTAGCCTAACCACCTTCTGCACTCCTCTGACCTCTTACTGTCATACAGCTCATGCTGAAATAGCCAACATATTTCACAAAGCTGGAATGGATTTGGTAAGAAGCCAATCTTGCAGTATTTCTTCAAAACACAGCAAAATGGACAGGGTAGCAACTGCCAGCTAAGGACCCGGTACTGAGCTACTCAAGTCAGCAGCGGCTCTGCCAGTGATCTGGGTGTGAATTAAGAGCCTGAATTCCCAAGGAATCAACATATTTCTATCACCATAGTCAGTCTTCAGCTGAATTTAATCTCCATCCTGCATCAGCTGTCAGCCAGCTGAATAGTTGCCTTGCCTGTGGGGATGATAGCTTTGTGGCAGCGAGGCACTGAAAGAGAATACAAGAAATCATCCAGAACACTCTCCCACCATCCCACCCCCTGTGTGGAAGTTAAGTAAATCACTTTAGGTAATCTCTTACGGGTATTTTTTCTAACCTGCATTTCTGTAGCACAAGTCCTGGGATTTTTATCAAATCCTTTTCTTGAATACCACTTTAAGAGACAGACTGCGTTTCTAATATTTATCCAGGTTTTCTTTGCATGTATTTAAGTGATTTCTCCTTCTTCTTCAGTTAGTCACAAGTGATAACCAGCAAATTTATAACAACATTTTACATATAGAAAACTGTTGTCTCCCTACTCTTTTTTTTTTCCCCCGGTTTAAACAAAGCCACATCCTTCACCCCTCATGTTTTCCAGATTTCCTTTATCCTGTAGACTCTTTCCTGTTGATCAGTATGAGGGCAGCCAAGATTCCCAAACCTGCAAGCAACATGCAAAAATGCCATTAGGCTGGAGGCTGTGAGGCACGTACCTTGGAAAGATGAGCAGGGAGGGAATCAGTGCTCTGGAAACGACTTGCAGTGCAAAAGGATGTGGTTCCTGTGAAAAGTGGTTCCTATGAAAATCTGGAATTCCTACAAAAATCTGAAAATCTGGGGCAGCTATTCCCCAGAGTGACTCAGTGAGTGCAATCACACCACAGCTCAAGACACCTTGTTTTCTCTATATTGGGAATTTGGACTATTCAGTGGCCCCAAGGCAAATGGAGACTGATGTCTCCAGGTAGGAGAGATGCACTTGGACTGTTCAAGAGCAAGAATGTGGCCATCCCTGCTTAAAGCCTCTGTGTACCAAATCCCTTAAAAGAGAGACAAGTCTCTTAAAAGAAAAAGAAATTATTTCTTGGCCAGAAACAATGTTGCCACACATGTCATATAGACATTTTCATCCAGATGAATGATACACATGTTTTTGCATTAAGCTTAATTTTCTCTTCCTTGTCAAAAAGATGCAGATGCCGCAAACATGCATCTCTACTAGTGGTGCATAGAAGTGGTCCTGTGTGTTATCCATAATTACGTATAGGATCAGATCTGAATTAACTCAGCTTGATGCTCAAACCTAGACCCTGAAAACATGTGGTTTGTGTTTTGGAGTACTGAAGCCTAGGCAGTAAGTTCAGTCTTCTCTAATTTTGTCATGTGTTCTTAACACTAATTGCTTGTACGTCTGACTTTCCAAAAACATGATCATAAAGAGCAAATTTGCAAAGTTAATTCCAGCATTTCCTCACTCTGATGAACTTTGTAGGTAAGATCTCACGCTGATATTAATGAGTTCCCAAGCAGTCAAAATTGATTTCAGAAAGTAGTAAAACTGGGGCTTACATATCTTACAGAACTGGAAAAGCTCCAAAATGTAAAACCTCAGAGATGTTCAGAGTATGAACAGATTTACATCTCCCTAATACCAAGGTCCATGAAGAACATATCACATTGCCAGGAGACAGCCAGGGGTTACAGCCTACCCCAAGAGTGACCTTTGGTTTGTGTCTCACAAAGCTGTGCAAGCACAGACAATATTAATCTTTGGCAATAGTTATGTTCTAGATTTGGCACAGAAGGGTCAGGTTAGCATCTCTGTTGTTACGGCTGTTATAGTTAGGTGCTTCTTTTATATGGGGCAGGAAATTCTGTCGGCAATATAGTGATACCACTTCTGAGACCCCCGATAACTTAAATACCAACTCAGAATAATATCTTACAGCTCCAGAAGGCTCTCCAAGAAGGGTAAAAGACAGAGATCACCTTCCAGATTGGAAGAGTCTGGTATATGTTGTATTCTGATTATCTTTTATACATTTTATTTACATCTGCCTTTTTAAAAATATTGTCGATGTTGGCAGTATTGTGGGACAGAACAGAGTTCAGAAACAGCGGCCAGCATTTTCTGGGTAAGAAGAAAACAAAAACCTGGAGGAGTGATGTGAAAGGCAGTGAGAGTGGGGTAAACCAACATAAGAACTAAACACGGGGTAGTAACAAACAGGTTTGGCTGGAGAAGGGCTCAGCGTAGCCTCGGT
>NW_010539114.1:30063-30907 GCF_000687285.1 Phaethon lepturus
AGTGTGGTTGCAGAAGCGAGAAGAGAAAATCTGCTGCAAACTGCCTGTGCAGAAAGCCAGCTGTCATTGGCATTTCATGGGGAGTTCTGTGTCCACGCTCAGACGCTGTTATCACGGCTCACAGGGAGCAGAGCACATCTCTCTCGGATTTTTCCCAGAGAAAAATACTTGTTCTGTTATTGATTTTCACCAAAAAAAATGAACGTAGAAGTTTCTTACGTGATGGATCTGAGCAAGGCTCCAGAGCAAAGAAGTTACTGAGGATGCACACACTAGAGAAGCATCAAAACTTATTTTAAAAGACCTTTGCCTTCATAAAGTCAAACCTGGAAAAGATCAGGGAGCATCAGGACTCAGGGTCTTCCTACATGACACCTGTGTAGCTGGGTATGTATCTTTCATTGGACAGTCACCTATTTTTTGCGTATTAATTTAAGACTAGAGTCTTTAAGTGCTAGCAAAAAAATTAAAATAGTACAGGATTTTTATTTGAACGAAACCAAATACTCTGGAAATGTTCTCTTTTTATTTTTCCATTTTCCAAACAGCCAATAAAGACAGCAACACCTCTGAATATGAAAATTTAAAAAACCGCGAACAAAAAGACCAAAAAATCTTCCCCCTAAAGCCGAAGGAGGGAAGAGACAGATTCCTGAAGTAAAAATTTTTGGAAGATCCCCCTTCGGGAGGGCTCTGTAAGGATCCCCTCGCCCGGCGTCATTCTCTGCTCTGCGTTCGCCTTCAAAATTCACGGGATTATCATCATTTTTATTCGGAGGCGAGGGGAAGCGATGGAATAAACAACCCCCGGCTGGCCGGGACTTGGTTACTCTGCAGCCAGAAG
>NW_010539115.1:0-627 GCF_000687285.1 Phaethon lepturus
GCTGTCTCTGAAGAATAGCCACGAACAGGTCAAAGTTTATGGGTAAGAGACCGAGGCAACAAAGGGAACCTTGTTGGTGTTTACTACAACCCGCCTGATCAAGGGGAGTCTATTGAGGAAGCCTTCCTACTCCACCTACAGGAGGCATTGCGCTCACAGGCTCTCATCCTGCCTGGGGGACTTCAACCACCCCAACATCTGCTGGAAAAGTAGCACGGCCAGATCTTGCTGGGGCACTTCAACCACCCTGACATCTGCTGGAAAAGTAGCACAGCTAGCTGTAGGCAATCCAGGAGACTCCTGGAGTGCATGAAGTATAACTTCCTATGCCAGGTAATAGATAGCCCTACCAGAGGGGATGCAATACTGGACTTGTTGGTCACCAACGCAAGGGAGCTAATTGGTGATGTCAAGACTGGAGGCAGCCTGGGCTGCAGTGATCATGCTCTGGTGGAGTTCAGTCTTGAGGGATATGGGGCAGGTGAAGAGTAAAGTCAGGACCCTGAATTTTAGGAAAGCAAACTTCCAGCTCTTTAGGGAGTTAGTCAACAGGCCCCCCTGGGAAACAGGGGGGGAAACAAACTACCATCTGAGAAGAAAGTACATGCATAAACAGAAAGCAGAAGT
>NW_010539116.1:0-28481 GCF_000687285.1 Phaethon lepturus
ACGTTTTCTGTAGAGACTACACTGGAAGCCGCAAGTCGACTTTTAACGTACACATTCCAAAAAGAAAAGCTAATGCATTGATTCCCCGTGCCACCTGGACCAGGTTCAGTCAAAACAATTTCGTCTGTCTGTTGTATCTAAGCTTTAGCCGCCAGAGTAGAGGGGATCACAGAAGCACTAAGAGAAATGCAGGAAAACTGTAATACTTAGGCTTATATCTGCTTAAAAATTATTCGTATACTTTTGCTGTGCTTGCAATTAGCACATAAAGAAACTTCTACCTGGCGTCCGTTACTGCAGATGGGATAAGTTCTCCAAATAACTAGAAGTAAAAATTAGTCAGTGGGATGCCTTTAAACATGAGGAACACTCCTGCAGGAACAGAAAGATTAGCTCACTTGGAAAAACTTAGCTGACTCTAAGGAACATATTTGCAGATGAAAGGTACAGTGCTTCTTGCTTCTCTGATGCCCTGTGTTGTCAGTGCTCTAAAGACACCATCAGAGTCAGAAGATAAGCATAATTTCTTAAATTAGGCTCCAAGTATTCAGAGGATTTTGAGGACTGGTCAGTATTTAGTCAATATAAATAGCATTTTTTGCTGCTTAATGTGACTGAAAGTGAGAAGGCTGTAATGGTTACCTTGCTTTTCTATTATCTCTGAATTTGTAGCTCACAGTTAATGCAGGGCAAATTTCTCTGCATAGCTCGCTCTTTTACATGGTTCTGTGGGATTTCAGTCCTGTGTCAGAAACCACTTGCTGATTTGATCAAAACCCTACTCTTCAGAGAAAAAGAGCAGCTCATGAGGAAAATGAAAGCAGTTGTAACAGTCCCTATGGGTTTGGACAGACCTTGCAGGAGCCATAGGAGACCTGTGATTCTGTCACTGCCAGTCACTTCATGCATCCTGATGTCCAGGGAGTAGTGACAAAAGGGGAGATGAGACACCAAAATAAAAATGTTCTCTCATTCATTGAGAGAAACGGTGTTAGTGTGATAGTGTCCAAGGATCCACTGAGACAGGTATTGTGTAAACACGTGGAACACAAAATCTCTGTTTATTTGGGTCCACAATACCGAGTTATTTGACATTCTTAGTTTTTATTAATAAAGACATCTTCATTTTATTAATAAACATACACCCTTCAGTGACATGTTCTTGCAGCGGAGGAGCTAGCATTCTAGGTGAGGTGGACATCAAAGAGAGGGAGAGGTTATGGAAACTAAGGAACACAAATCAGGCAGAAACAGAAGGTCCAGATGAAAAGCAAAGACTGGATATCTGAAAGATTGTAGCAGCTTGAAGAGACAAAGATGAACACAAGCCAGCAATACAGTTAAAACCGTTTGAAATAACCAAGTTCAAGTATTAGACTTGATTGGATGCAGAAACTGAGAAGGGTTCCCTTACTGCTGTTACACCAACTTACAGAGAGCGGGGGGAAAAAGGGTGTGATAAAGTGCAAGAGGAGTTGAATGCCCTGACCTGCACCACTGCTGGACTTTCTTGTGAGGCGTCTGGTGAACGTAGGTGTTTCCATGATTTATTCCAGTGGAATTCTCTATATTCTTCCCCATTGAGTGGAAAGGGTGTGTACTCTCTCTGTGGATGTTGTAAAAATCCCCAGGAAATGCTGTGAATAGAAACTGTTGAGTTACTGTGAAATGCTGAGAAATGCATTGCTGTGTGTAAAGGAGTTTGAACCTCTGTCAGCAGAGGAAAGTCTGGCCCTAAATAAGTGGGAGCAGATGAAGAGAGAGCAAAGAACTCCAGAACAGCAGTATTGCAAAAGGTGGCCAAGTTATCTCTAAAGAGTGACAGAAATACAATCTTAGAATCTACTGTTGCATACACATTCCATGAGTGAGCACGAGTCCATTCCTACACCCACCAGTTTTGCATGTATGTGTTGTAGTTACTTCTGATTTTTCTAAACTCAAAAGAGAGGCCTGGTTGCACTTCTTTAAAAATTACCGTAAAGACTCACTATCTTCAGTGTGAATTTGACAGGCTCCCAGCAGAGCCTGATTTTTTTCCTTCTATTTTTAGAGACAGCTGTAAAGCTGTAGTCAAGAATTGCTTGCATAATATTTTAAGAAATGACAGCGAAGCACAATGGCATATTTTGACCTTTGGCATTAGATAAGTAATTGGCAGATTAAGTTAATTTTTATTCAAGCAGGGAGACTTGCTTTTTGCTTGCTTGTGAACTCCTGCACCATTATACAAGATTAAACCACATGGGTATGTTTTAAAAATAGGTTTTGGTTTGTTGGCCTTCCTCTTCTATTTGTTGGCCTCTTCATGTGAAGGAAGACCTCTCTTCTGTTCTCTGTAAGTGACAAGTAGTGCATGGTACGTACTTGTGTGTGTGTGTGCACAGGTGTGAGAGGAGGAGAGACTTTTTAATTTCATGACTGACATTCTAGCAGTGTTACAAATAATTTGAAAACTCACCTAGAAAACATCTTTGTTACTGTGTGATTGAGGAGCCAGTTTCTAGACCTATGGCTCAGCACAAGTCCTCCAGTGAATTCTCTTTTTCCTTTTCAGACGCTGGGTTATGGGCAAATCAGAAAGCCAGATGGATATAACTGAAATGAATACTCCAAAACCAAAGAAAAAACTACGATGGAGTGGCCTGGAAATAGGGCTAGCTGTTGTAGCGATTCTGCTAGCTATTGTAGCGATCACAATGATAGTTCTGTACGCAACATATGACGGTGAGTACATGTAAATGGTCTTTGAAAGTGCAAATACATATGAATGTAACAGTATTTTAAGAAATTATGAAAAAAAGTTTTAATACATAGAATCCAGCTATTAGTATATGGTTAAAAACAATTGAAGTTGCACTATCAAATATTGTGTTAGAGAAGACTATTGCATGGTATATATAGATGAGCTACGTCAAGCATTAAGAAAATAAAATAATGAGGTCAGCTCGGAATTATTTGCCTGATAATAGAAAATTGTACCTTACCTAGTGTATAAAATTAGATGATTAATAGCTGCTACATCATAACCGTAATTCATATGTATGTCACTAGACAGTATGACACAATTATCTGAAATGTAAAGCTGCATCCACACTTATTATTGGTGGACACTGACGCAAAGCTGCTTTTTTCCAACTGGGACTCTATAATTTGTTCACGCAAAGTTGTGGTAAACACAAAACATCTGCTTGTTCTGACTTAGCAATACTTCTGTTTGTAATTAACGCTTCAGTAAGCAAAAAAACTCTACAAAATACAGCAGTGTTGAAGAAAACCAAACTACAGTGCTTCCTCTATATTCCTGTATATGTATGAAAATTTTATTTTTTCTTTTACAGGCTGTTGCAGCAAGGACTCTTAGTGTAATCATACTAAGAGATTTTGTGATTCAGCAGCCATACCAAAATACCTGAAAATAATTCCATTCAGGGGTAAATACCCTGATAATTTTTGGAAAGATAATACAGAGAAGCTAGAATTTCCATTTGGGATCAAACTAGAATGTTTCCTTACATTGGAAGTGAAATGCTTTGTTTCATTTTAAAATACTTAATCGTTTTGCTTAAACTTTTTATTATAGTCTTGTTCAATTATGGAATGGAAAAATGCCATTCTGAAATGAAAAATTAAAAAAAAAATGCTTTATTTCTAAAGTCTCAAAAGGAAACATTTTCGTGTTCCTGAACGTTGTGTTTTGTTTAGAAGACATCGGAGTGAATGTCTCAGAACTTGCATATAATTCCTCCAGAATCTTCTTGTCATTGTAAGGTATTGCTGAATGCAAACTGACTTTGCAACTGTCTTCAGTCCATGCGCTATTTTTCTCTAAATTTCTTCTTTGTTATAAAAATAATATTTTGCCCACCTCCAGTTGATTGATAGGACATTTTCCTCTGATGACTACAAAAATTCCACATGATGACTAGCACTGAATGACCTTAAAGGGATGAAGATGATGGTATTTTTAGAGTCTAGCCTATAAATATTCACTTACTGAGTGTAGAGTGTCCATTCGTCTTTATCTTACTGTATGCCGCAATTAAATGCAATTCTAAAGTGACTGTCAAAGAAAATAACTTACAGTAGGTTTTATTATATTGATATTCAGTAAAGAATTAAGAATATGATTGTATTCTCTTTTAGATGGTGTTTGCAAGACATCAGACTGTATAAAATCAGGTAAGAATAAAAATACATACCTTTTAAATTAATCTATGTATTTTTAAACAAAATTACCACCATGTAATGTTCCCATCTGACTGCAGACAAGTATGGCACATTGAGGCATGGGATCTTCTAACCCAAATAATTTTCTTAGCATAGCTCTTCTACAAATGTAAAATCTTGTGATGTGATATTGTGAGAACTTACAAAGTCATCAGGGTCTGGCTAGTTTAAGGCTTAGACTGTCCAAAGAATGCCTCTAGCTTCAGAAAATGCTTAAGTAAATCAGAAGATGGCTCTTCCCCACACACCCACCTCCAAGTCAGAATTCAACTAGAGGCTATGTCTCTAAAGAAGGTGCATTAAAAGAAAGTCTTGATTGTTGGTAGCCATTAAAGATGCCAAGCTACTGTTTGAGGAGATGCAATATTAATCTTCATGTTCAAAAACATTTCCAAATGCTATAGTCTGACAAGCTAACTTCATCCTTCAGTACCAACTGCATAAAAAATTCTTAGTTTACATCCTGGTCTGAACTATTCCTAGAAAGGTACTAAAATGTATCAGAGAAATGCGACGTTCCATACTGTATCCTCTTGTAGTAGGTAAAGTGGTAGTTACCCATGTTCTCCCTTTCCCGTCACTTATAGTTCTCTTACCCTTTCTATTTTGTCCTCCAGATTAATGCTGGTTTCCCTTTTTTGCCTTATTTACTTCTAAATGGCCCCATTCTCTTTATAACAATTCCTCCACCTCATTAATACAGACTGGTCCTAGGCTCAGAAGCAGCCTCTCTCCCTCATCCCGATGAAGAAAGGAGCATTTACCTGGCTGTGCCAACATATATTTCAAAGGGGCTCTGTGCCAGCCCTGCCCTTCTTTCTCCTTTCATGCCATTTCTGTGGTCAAACAGTTGACAGTTCTTGCAGCAGTCTTCTCCAAGTCAAGAGGAGAGCCCTACACTGGCAATGCATAATCACCTTCTTAAATCTGCGTACCCCTGTAACAGGTCTCTCTTGATTGTGTTTTTCTGGGAAGCATCTGAAGATGGAACCCCTGAAATCACTCTCTTGGTGTTACTTTCTGGCAGGCATTCCTCTTTTGCTTTCTCCACCCCTGTAGAAAAACTTGGCCACACAATTCACAAAGGCTGTAGCCCAGTCACAGAGGGTAGAAAGAAATCTAAAACAGAAGCTCAGAAAACAGATTGTTTCCCAGCCCCCACACTGTGACCTCTTGGCTTACCAAGCAAACATCTTGCATTTTGTTCAACTTTGGTAACCTCCCATTGAAAAGCATCATAAACATTCTAACAGCTATGTGTTGTCTTCATGTCAAGTGGAACTCATAACTTCTATGTAGATTCTGTACATCGTGACTGGCCCCCCTGGAGTTAAGAGGAAAGACAGCCCTAGGAGAAGCCAGAGACCCAGTTTGTCGATAGTAGACACAGGAGAGGTGGCAAGGAGTCATAAAGGATTTGACAGTCAACATGCAAGAAAAATGTATGTGGTTGCAAGCAAAAGTGTATGTAATTTAAATACGGTTCTTAAGGAATCTGAGGTGCACAGCACCCCATGGGAGGCTTCCAAAAGGTTTTGATTTGTAGGCCCTGTTTAGATTGCAGAAATGCCAGAAACAGTGTAGAAAGGTCATTATATTGCTTTCCTTACTTCTGTGAGACTACTCATTTTAGGTCTCAATTTAGGCAGTAGCCAAAGTAGCTAGGGTAGTTGCCCCCACACCTCAGTCCTGCTGGAGTCATCCATTGGTGAAGCTTCAATGAAGTCCATTGTTTCAATACCTGTGTATTGTCATCAGCACAGCCTAAATACCTTATAGGATTTATTTCAGGTGGTCATCACTGTCTTTTAGTTACAATTCGAAGGTGGTTTTCTGCTACTGTGAAAGCTCATGCTGTGGTTTGAAAAATGATCAAGTTAGTTATCTACTTGATTTTTTTTTTTAATCTGTGAAGATGCTCATTTTCAGCTAAATATTTATGCATATCTGTTAAAGAGAAGTTCAGCTAAACTATGAATGACCTCAAAAAGGAAAAGCAGTAGAAAGTTTGGAGAAATAAGGAGTAATGTAAACTGAAGATCTAGCAAGAGGTGGCAAAATTACTTCAGCTGAATAGTTCCACTCTTTTATGCTTCCATTAAAAGATTTAACAGCATACAAATATTTAAGGGAATAAATAAACATTCTTACTGAATGTTAGATTCTAAATACAGAAGTAAAAGTATGAAAGGATGACAGTAAGGACACTGATGGGGAAAAATGGCAGGCTTACAAAATTACATTATGTAAATATAACATGAAGAAGGAGCGTATTTTAAAAACACAAATTGCCTCAATTCAACAGAGATAATCATGAAATATAAAACGAGAAAAAAGGGTAGGTAGACTAAAACATCCCCAAAATAGCAGTGTGGTTCTAATGTCATAATCTCTTTTCTTTTTTCATTAAATACAGCTTTATTTTATTCACACATTTATATCATTTGCTCACTATCATCTGCCCTGTATTCTACAAATTGTCTAGTTCAAACATTGAAAGAATAAGTCCTAAAGAAATGATGAGAATTCAGTCTGAAAACATGTAAAATGCCAGGGTAATGCTATAAATGTATTCTATGTAAGAGTCTTCTACTGACAGGAAAATGAGCTACTTAACATCATAGAGCTTTTCTGCAATCCACGTTCGGCTGTCCTAGGAAAACTGATCCACTGCAGACAGGGGGACCACCCTTGTGAGTAACGGCTACTATGTGTGCAGGAACGGTGCACTCCAGCCCGGAACAGGCAAAATTTACAACTGGGCAAAAGATAGCTTTTGTACCTTACCAGGTGTTAATACTCAGTATTTACATACCATACTGTAAGAGTCCTGGGAGGCAACCAGGGTATCTGATTAAATTATAATCTTTATAATTGAGTTTTAGCTGTGGGGCTATACCTCAAATAAGATCTAAATAGCTGCAAAAGCAATGATGTCAAACTGGAACGCTTACTTCTGACCATACTACGATCTGCAGCGTTAGTATGTGTTTTTGCCTAGCAAGTGTCAATTACTAGAAGCAGCTAAACATCTGCATGGTCTGTTAGACTGTTGTAGCAATGAAATCTTACAGTGCCAGAAGCAGTTAGGAGCAGGGAGCCGCCACATGAAGTTTGGATGTGCTAGCCGTTACACAACTGTCAGCTCCAAATACTGCATCTGTCTGTAAATGACTTAGAATGGATAGCTCTAAGCAAAGTTGGGAATGACCGGTTTGAATTTAAAACTGTTATTTATTAACTGAGCCAGGATTTCTATGTCCCACCATGGTATAATGCATTTAAGGTAGAAATTGCTGTAGAAGTGTTGGGCCTTCTCCACACGCATGGCCATTAAATGAAATACAGTCAGATTATGAAAAAGGGAGGCAAGTGTTGGTAAGGACGTAATGACCTCGAAGACTTGTTCGATTAGGTGGTCACCAGAGTGAGGGACTTCTTGGCTCCAGAAGCAGAACACTGTGAGTGCAGAATGGTTTGCTGGCATCTGCTCAGGCCTTCAGAACTAAAAATAGTTCAAACAGTTTGTCATAATTATATAATTCAATAACAAAACAAATTAGTATTTAAAAAATGCAATGTAAAGTGCTTAAACCAGAGAAATAAATTGTATTATTACCATTTAATAATAATCTTACTGGGATGAATCTACAAGTTTAATATTACTTCAAATCAGGATTTTGTAACAGTTCATCTTTAACTTGGCTGCTTCTTCCAGATCATGTAGGACAACATACAGGAAAAGTTGGACAGATAGATACAGACAGAAAGCAAGAGTATTAACTTTGGAAAATTTATTGGGGTCTTTCAAGAAATATAATTGGGAATAGACATTAAGTGAAATGGTAATGCCTTACAACAGAACTGACCAATACTGTGGCAGTTTGTTTGCAAAGAATTTCAAAATTTTGTGATAGGTACAAGCCACTACAAAAGCATGAAGTGACGATACTGACAGAATTTGTAGTACATTTAATAAAGGAGCTTCAAATAAATGACCAGAAGAAAAAAAGTAATGGTAATTCAATTGGTCATACACAGGGTAAAAACACCAGTAACTGCATGATAATGTTATCAAGATTTGTGAAATCCACACAGGAAAATACCATGTAATTTGTACATTTGAGCATTTTTTTAATAGGCTGACAGTCTCTGCTAATTTTCCTGAGCTCAGACAGCAGAGCCTGGTAAGAATAGGGAATTTTGATCTCTGTCTCATCAGTTTCACCTAGGTAAGCATATTGTGTTTCTCCTGTATCCTCCTGAGGTCACTGGTTATTATGTCATCTTATATTACTTTATTTGTAAGCTATTAAAGCAACAACTGGCAATCAGGAATACTGTAATAAAATTAATCATTAAAAGTAATTGAGATAAGGCTCTACATTCTTCAGTGACAGGGAATTGAATAAACAACTGAGAATAGGAACAAACCCAAACCCTGGTTCATCAAAGCAATACTGAGGACTAATGAAAAGTATACCATGTAATATCTGTATTTGTACATGTATGAATTAACCTATGTTAAAATAAAATATTAATGTCTCACACTTACTATTTCCAGAGCAAAAATGTCTCAGTGTGTACAGCCATGAACTTTCCATAAAGCTTCTTTGGGCGCAAGTATCAACTTATAAATAGCTTTGAGCATGTTTAGGATTCTGTCTAGCCTAACCGGTCCTGCTGACTTTGAAGGGGCAATTCATGTGTCATTATGCTTCTGGGCTTGGTTGACAATATTTCACTGATTTTGATATATCCATGGTATCAGCCAAATAATGAATGGTTATCTTGGGGTTCAGATGTGCAAATTACACTCTTGAGGAGAGTACATTCTTGAGGAGAATACTTAATATATGTATTTTGCATGAAGCCCTAAGTGAAAGGCTACAGTTTCCATGACTGAACTCTTTCTGTTACGTTTGTGGTATTTAAACTTGAAGTTGATTAGCTAATATTGGCTAGCTGAGACTTTGCAGCAGAAATACTATGATAGATGATTATTTTTGTGTGACAGTAGTAGACAAGGAAGATTAAACAGATGCTGACTACAAATAGAGCAACCTGATTCCACAGTTAAAGCAAGGTTTGATATTACATAGACTGTTAATAATTTCTCAGATTTACACAAGTTTTGGGTTTCTTCTGGGCTTTGGTTTTGTTTTTTTTTTTTTGCAAAAGTGACCAGATGGTGGGTAAGAGCCATCTTTTCTTGGTGTTGGAAGATTTCTCTATCTTACCGTTACTTTTTGGCAGGGCTGGCACACTGCTCTGAATGAGCCAGCTGTGATGTCCAGTCCTGGCTATGAAAGTCTTTGTTGCTGGACTAACACATGCCAAGATAATCCAAGGCACAGTGTTGCCCCCAAATGCTGCTCCAGCCTAGCAGAGAGGTTCATAAGGATACCCTTAAAACAGATGTTAGTAATAATTAGCAATCTTCCTCTTTCACAGAAGATAGATGGAGCTAGGACAGGAATAAAGTGTGCCATTCAAAACATTACCCTTCCACTACATGAAATAGGACAAACTAGACAGAAACGAGTACCAAAGTTTACACAATCACAGAATAGGTGGGGTTGGAAGTGATCATACAGTCCAACAGTCCAGCTTAACTCAGGGTCAGCTAGAGGAAGTTGCTCAGGATCTTCTCCAGTCAAGTTTTGATTACTTCCCAGATGGAGACTTTGCAAGTTCCGTGGCAACCCCTTACAGTGTTTGACCACCCTTACAGTAAGAAGCTTCTTCGTAAGTTCAGAAGGATTTTTTTTTTCCTTATTGCTGTATGTGTTCATTGCCTCTTGTCCAAGTTTACAGGCAGAGGGGAAATTCCTTGCTCTAACAGGCTGGACAGTAGGGCTGGATGCTTGACTTTCTCAAGAATGGGTAGAAAGAAAGTGTCCAACTTAGTAAAAACATGACTGAATTTCACAATCTCTGGCTTTTGGCATGATCCTGTATCTTCTCAAATTGAAGTCAGCCAGCCATTGACTTCAGAAGGAAAAGAATCGGGTGCTAGGCATTGTACCTATTTCCGCAGTGGGTTTTATGCTACTGAAGCAGTCTAAAATTGAAAATGCATGTGTGTGTTTGTTGATTTTTCCATCTTCCAAGCACTGGAACATTGTAAAACCATCAGATGTTGGCCTCAAATATAACACACTTAAGCCAACTGAAGATCCCAAGACAAATGAGGGTAGGGGCAGGGGACAAGTCAACGTAAATACTATAGCCTGTCCATCCACCTCTCATTTCCACCAGCATAAGACATGGAAAATTTTGGAAGTACTGGAGAAATAACTATAAATATTTGACTTACCCACATGGGAGGAATGAACACTTGAAATCACAAGCCTCACCATTTACTAAAAATAATGTCTGAAAATGGGAAGGATATTCATTATCCTGGGAAATTCAGAGGTATCACTAGCTCTTGCTAGCCTCCTAGCATTTCTCCTTTCTGTGAGAGAATTTGTGCTAGCATACTAGTGGTGAAAGCAGTCTAAGTGGAACAGGAATACAAAAAAGAAAAAGCACAGAACATTTACAAACAGCAGCTGGAAAACTCTCATCAAGGCATCAGATTTCACTAGAGAACCCCATGTCGTGATCAGTCAGTGACTGGTTAGTCTTTGATGAGCCACTTCAAGAAGGTCAATAGGGATAGCAAGAGGCAGTATCAGTTCTAGAATAAAACCTGGAGTAGGTCTCAAAAATCAGTAGATTCAGGAAAGCAATAATAGGAAAAGTTTATTGACAAGAACTTAAGTGGTACAACAAAGTCATTATTTTACTGAAATAGATTGGATTCAGCTGAGCCAACATCATACTTAATTACTTAGATTACATTACAGTGGATACTTAACCTCTGATACGTCTTGTGCTTTTAATTTCTCCTTTCACAACTTTTCAATACACAGAAGTGTAAGTCAGTAAATGAAACATCTTACATTTTATTTAAAACTGAGCAACCACTCACAAGGAGTAGGAACATTAGTCAGTTTACCCATCAGTAAACCCAGGCAAGAGAAAAGTATGTGAGTTAAGGGCAGTAAAGGAATAGTAATTCATTGTTCACTGACTAGTACTTTGTTTGGTCTAAAACATTCAAGTACGAAATACTTGGACCTGTTGGAGCGGGGCCAGAGGAGGCCACAGCAATGCCCCGAGGGCTGGACCAGCTCTGCTGGGAGGACAGGCTGAGAGCACTGGGGGGGTTCAGCCTGGAGAAGAGAAGGCTCCACGGAGACCTTACTGCAGCCGGCCAGGACTGAAAGGGGGCTTAGGAGAAAGATGGGGACAGACTTTTTAGCAGGGCCTGTAGCAATAGGACAAGGGGTAATGGTTTTAAACTAAAAGAGGGGAGATTTAGACTAAATGTAAGGATGAAATTTCTCACAAGGAGGGTGGTGAAACCCTGGCCCAGGTTGCCCAGAGAGGTGGTAGATGCCCCATCCCTGGAAACATCCCAGGTCAGGCTGGACGGGGCTCTGAGCAACCTGCTCTAGTTGAAGATGTCCCTGCTCACTGCAGGGGGTTGGACCAAATGGCTTTAAAGGTCCCTTCCAACACAAACTGTTCAATGATTCTATGATTCCATTCTAAACTAAAGGAAATATATTTATTACATTCCTCTTCAGAGCAAACAAATGTATTAATTTATTTTCTGTAAAGACTCTCTATGCCTTGATTTGTTTCGTATTACAGCAGCCCGAATCCTTGAGAACATGGACACCACTGCAGAGCCTTGTAATGATTTTTACCAATATGCCTGTGGAGGATGGCTTAAGAGGAACGTCATTCCAGAAACCAGCTCCCGTTATAGTAACTTTGACATTTTAAGAGATGAACTAGAAGTTGTTCTAAAAGGTCAGTGGCATTTATGTTTGTGGACTATATAAAGTTTCTTCTTTGGCTTACATGTTATTCTAATAAGATGTGGTTGTCTAGCAAAGCTTAAAATACTACCAAATATTTCAGTTTCTTTCTGTTCAGTTCAGGACAAATCTACCACAAACTGTTTTCTTGGAGAATGCTGTGGAAGTTATGCTGTTGTGTCTGACACTGGAGCGGACTTGACCAGACCTGACCTTTCTGGTATCTGGACTCTATGTGCTCATCTGCATATTGTAACAGCTGAAATCCATATCATTACCCTCATGCACTAACAATAGCAGCCAAGATAGGTGAAGAAGAAAGAGGTCTGCCTGTGTCCAAGTCAGCTGAAATGCTGGAAGTTGCTCTGGCAGCCCAGTGTCTTGCATATCTATATTCCATCAGCTAAATCCCAAAGAGCCGGCAGGCAATTTTCTAACTAGTCACATCATAAACTTACAAATGTTCCTTTTTCCACAAAATGTAATAGTGTCAAATTGTCCATATTCCTCTTTTTCATATGAAAATAGCAGAGTCAAAGAAGTCAGTTTATACTCATGAAACGTTCTCCAAACCACCCTCTCCAGACTGAATAACCTTTTTTTACTTGGCGTATCTTCTGGATTTGCCAGGTTTGCAGTGTATGGATGCCATGGTGTTCCTTAGGCTCCAGTTTCTGTGGAGCAAAGCAACTGCAAAGTAGTCATTGGAGTAACTGTAAAGTAGTGGCAAGAGTGGGGCTGCCCCACAAGGGAAGGCGAGCCCGGAGCTGACTGTGACTCGAGGCAGGCAGGGACAGAGGCCTCACAGATCAGGGGCTCAGTCCCACAGGACCCAAACCAGAAGAGTGCAGCAGGTCCAGTGACAGTGACTGAGTACGACCAACAGCCCCACAATGACCAGACAAGTCCATAGTCATGCAGCAGGTCTCAGGCCAGGCAGGCAGGCAAGGTCCAGCATACCTACCAGAGTGTGGGCAAGGGGCTGACAACCAACAGGCATAGGGTGCACAAGTGAAGGCACCAGATGAGGCTTCTTACGGCTCTTTCTTACAATTTAGCTGTTTTCACAGAAGTACGATCCAGCATCACACAGCTTGCACCATACCAAGGCAGACCTTGAACACAAAACAGCTAAACTCCTGGCTGCAGTGAAGAGATTGCAGGTTAGAATTACAGGAAAAGATGGTTACAGGCTGGTCAGTGCAGTTAGAGCCTGGTAGTACACGTAGGGCCCTGACAGCAAGTCTCTTCACACAATAGCTTGGTCACCTAAAACTGTCCCTGAAAAGTCAGAGCATTTGTATTTTGTCAGGGGTGATCCACAGGGTATCTGACTCCTTTATGCTCAACATATTAAGACAGACTGATGTAATTGCAAGCCATATACTCTCCAGAGCTTTTCCTCCTCAGCTTTTGAAAGGCAAAGCTTCCCTGGAATTTGAGATGGATGTGGAGTACTACTATCCACCCTCTGGTCCTCAGGATGGTATCCACTATGGTTCCTTCAGTACCTTTCCAATAAAGATCAGACATTAAGGTATATTTGTGGTCTGTGTGTTTCAGATGTCCTCGACACACCAAGCAGTAATGATATAACAGCAGTGCAGAAGGCAAAAACTCTGTATAGATCGTGCATAAATGAAAGTAAGTGTCTCCTGAAGTTTTTGCACATAGGATATATAAATACCATCCACAGACTCCCACCTTCACAGTCAGCTATACCTATATCCTCCTAGTTTCTGTGCATAATCTTTCAGAAATTCTTCACAAAAACTAAGTGTATCCATTCTATAGAGTCAAATGAAAATGCAAATAGTAAAATCAGTATTGCATCTCCTGTTTTACTAGCTTTGATATTTTAGGTGAGATTACATTACTCTTCAGTTATCAGTTTGCTGTAGATATTTAAACTCAAATCCTTTCAGTTAAATGTGGGTTAACTTTTGTAGAAATTATCAGGGATGAGGTGGAAAATAACTGGCATACCAGGCTTCTAGGAAGACAGGGAGATCATTTATTTCAAGAGTTTGAGCTAGATGCTGACACTAGAATGAGAAGCAGTAAAACAGTTAGCAGTGCTTCCTAAATCATGTTTTTATAGTTTCTATAATATTATTAATACTTCTTAAAACTATTATTTCAAGCTATCTGCAGAATGAAAATACAGTTGTTCTTCAATGTCACAGTCACAAGGATTTACATATGCTGTTTGCAGTCATGACTGAAACAGTTTTTTAATTAAATGTTAAAGCACAGTCATACATCAGAGCATACTCCTATTGTGGTGGTATACTCATATATTATAACTCATTATAATAGTATAACATTTGTGTATTTTAAAGTGTCATGGTAACTCATTTTATTTTTCCCAAAAGCTACCATTGATAGCAGAGGTGGAAGGCCTTTAATCAGTTTATTGCCACAAGTATCTGACTGGCCTGTAGCAACAACTAACTGGGATTCTTCCTATGGTAAGATAATCTGTGCTTATTTCCTTTTCAGTTAAAATTTCTCAATTACTGTACTTCTCATTGCTTACCAAAAATACAGACTGAGTATACCTTTCATTTGCTTAGGTACTGCTTGGACAGCTGAGACAGCTATTGCACAGCTGAACTCCAGATACGGAAAAAAGGTCCTTATTAATTTTTTTGTTGGCACAGATGATAAAAATTCCACAGCACACATCATTCATGTAAGTCTCCCTGGGTGGCATTGCCTTGTTGATCATAAAAGTGCAGCAAAATAGCTAGAAGCATAGACATAAATGTTAGTCAGGAGAAACATCAGTGATTTGCATTTTACCTAAGTTGTAGATTTATTTGTGCATCTATGTAGTTTTCAAACTTAAATTACCAGTTTCACAGTGCACTGTCCGTTCTCAAAGTTAACATCTTTATTCCGTGCACTCATACACTGTTATTCTCCAGTGAGATGAGAATAATTGTGACATATATAGACATACAGACACAATTTATGTGTATGCTGGACAGAAGACAGACATGATCTACTTATATATGCATGCAAGCAAATAAGTAAACATGATCTCCTTACCATGTACTTCAGGCAGAAATCTCTGTCACTGAAAACCTGGGCTATGGTCCCAATGGCAGAAAGCCCACAAGAGGGTTGTGTTTTTACAAGGTATTCAGATGCCAAAGTACTAACGGGACCTGCAGTCAGCTGGCACAGCTATGAAAGTGGCTGAGGACATTTGCATAAGGAGTATGTCGAGAGTGCCCTACCTGTAAGTGTAAGACGATCTCTGAAAATGGAAAACCCAGAGGAAGACAGTATTACACGTGGTGAATCTTCACCAGCTACTTCTGAGGCGCAACAGTTACAAGAGCAAAGGTCTAATCTTTCTTGTCAATAGGTAGATAGATCCTTGACTACGTTGCATGTGTGAGTTCCAAAGATGCAGTAACTGCCTTGCTTGTCTGTGGACTCTTTTGTCTTCTGTACATCCACTGTTTTCACACTGGTTACGCATAGCATGCATTGTTCAGCAACAGAAAAGAAAAAGACTGAAAAGAAAGACAGGAAGTGTAAGGAGAGTGAAAAGAGGGAAAGGAGGGGAACAGGGTGAGAGGGAAACTCCCCTTTGGCCAGAAGATAATTTGGCAAGAATGAAGCATCAGCAACCTGTCATTGACAAAATAATAATACAATGCTATGCCATTTTGTCCTTAAGCACTTTTTAATTTTTATTTCCATTTATAGATTGATCAGCCTGGGCTTGGCCTGCCTTCTCGTGACTACTACGAATGCACTGGTGCATATAAAGAGGTAAAATGAAGCTGACGGATCACTGACTAGATTTTAGAAGTTTTAGCCTGTATTTTCAAGCCAGACATAGCCTCAAGAGTGGGAATAGACAAAGAGCAGGAACAGTCCTTCCCCAAAGAGATTCCAGTACTGCCTCTGGGACACATCACTGGGAGAACTGGGGAAACTGGAATAGAAAGGTAATAGTGATGAGCATTTAAACAAGGTTGATCTGCAGGTGAGACTAGCATGTGTGACAGATTGGAGAAAGACGTTCTAACATGGGTAGGCGCGCAAGACAGCAGGAGAGCTGAAAGAGAATACAGAGGAATTAGATTAAGGGCAAGTAGAAATAAGTTAGCTAAGAATGGGAGGGAGTGTAACAAGTGTCCTGAAGATGACGTGTTACAATACTATGCCATAAGTATTAGTGACCTAGTTTGATCTTCCTGGCAGCACTAGGAGCCAAGGGGGTTTTGTCTAGGCTCCAGTTGCCAGTACATACCAATTGTCTCTGCACCAGATGAGAAGACTGCATGTTCCTCTGGCATCACTACACCCCAGACATCCACACAGTCTGCCTTCCTGTGTCCCTTCTCTTCCGTTCTTCTTGTAATCGCTGAACATGTATGTGGAAGAAAAGTACTAGCTTTTCCAGGCCATTCCTGTATGATTATGCAAGTCAGAAGAGGGACAGCTACTTGATGTTTTAGGACCTCTTGGAAAGAGATAAACAAGACAAAATTTGTTATACAACTTCTGCCAGGCTTCACAGCTGTATCAAGAGATACCTCATAACTGACAAAGTTGTATTAAGATAGAACATGAGTGCTTATGGATCACCCCTGTTCTGTCACCACAGAAAGGATGCCATTTCTGAACTACGATCGATTGGCAAGTGCTGCAGGTGTCAGTGGAGTCCAGGTGGACTACTTGTATCACTAATGGGCTTAGAAAGGAAAAAAGAATCATTCAGAACCAAAGACACACTTTTCTGCATGAAAGATCTGAAAAGATCACAGTCCCCTAAGTCAGCTGCTGAATGAAAATGCAGTAGCTAAAGTATGTGATATCATAGAAATTGCTTCAGATACCTAAAATTTCATACGAATTTCATATGATCTTCTTTAATTCATGTTTAGTTATTATTCGTATGCACTTTCATTAACCTGTTAGCACTGACACTGTGTATCCCTTGTCACTAATCTTCGATGTGCTTTAAGTGCTTGAGAGCTGAAGTATGTGTATTTGCTGAAGTCATGTAGCTGAAACTGCTACCACAGTAGCCTTTAATTAGCCAGTTTTCTTCCATGTAATTAAATGCAGAAGCGATGAGAAAGCATACAAAACATTTTGGTTTTGTAGGTATTTTGCTGACTCGCTAACAGTTAATACTCTAATACTGATTATATTTAATTACAGTTCATATGCTAGTAAAGACAATCATTACCGTATTAACTGTTGTTACATTATTATCACATGTTTTTTGGCCTCTAGGAGCTGGGTCATGTATCACAGTTTGCTCCCTTCCTTGTATTACAGCCACTGCAGCACTAAAAGACAATTCCCATTCTAATCTCTGACCTACCTGAAAGTATCATACTACTTTCCACTGCTGGAAAGTAGAGGAGGAAGTATTTTAAAAAACCCAGAGATTTATCTCTGAAAGGCAGATTCAAAACATTCTTACAAGCATGAATACTTCAAGCGAGATACGTTTCTCCTTTCAATCCCTGCACTCTGATAGCAGCCTTTTCTTGGCTTTGTGTCCTGCTGTGTCATTCTACTCTGAGCTGTACCTAGCAAACAAGGTATTTGCCTCCTGCACTTTAACCTCTGGCTTTGTCAGGACTTCCCACCACAAAGCTACAAGTGGAATCTGTGAACAAGGTATTTTTTAAATCTTTTGTAGGATATATGACTCCTCTGCTCATACAGGA
Organism: Phaethon lepturus; assembly: GCF_000687285.1. Lineage (NCBI taxonomy): Eukaryota > Metazoa > Chordata > Aves > Phaethontiformes > Phaethontidae > Phaethon > Phaethon lepturus. Next base: position 17,816 of record NW_010539116.1, read on the forward strand.
GTTATTCTGACGTCTAAGTTCCCACTAAAATATCTGAGAGTATATATACAGTCCATCTGAAATTAGCTGACTTAGTTCTTTGCTACCTGACCATACAATGATCTGCACTTTAGGCTAAAAATAAAGTCCATTGTTTGGTACCTGAAGACCTCTGTCGACTGACAGGTTTGGGGTGATGTCAGTACTGAATTTTTATAAATTGTATTTGGATACTTTAAAATGGTATTTACAGTCTTGGTATGCACTGTCTTCTGTGACTTTTAGCTGTCATTGGTTTCATGAGCTTTTCTCTTTCTGGTAAAATAATCTCTCTCAATTAAAAATAACACTTCAGGATGCTGTGAGGCACCTGTCTTTTTGAAGTCTGCTGTCAGGACTTCTCATGAGCTGCTCAGAGTCTTCCAGCGCACCCCGCTGTTAGAGCACAGCACTGTTGGTAGGTAGGAGAGGCTGACAGGAGATGGATGGCAAGGAAGGTAGTTATCAAAATGGCTGTAAAAATGTAGCACTCGTTAAAGGGGTGCATCCTGCTGCCTCAGGAGCTGAACATACTAAAATATTTCTATTAATAAAGTTGATGACATGCACATCTTATTAATCCTAAGTTTTATCACTGTTTTAGTAATTATGCTATTTTGCATAAAATAGATTTATTATTAGATAGCTAATCTAATATTATGGGCTTTTATTTGCACTTAAGAAGCATATTGAAAACAGCATTTCTGTTGATAGAAAAATGAGTGTGGCTTAAAGAGGAATTAGAAGTATTAAGTTCCATAAAATATAATGAGATCTGTAGATACTTAGTGTAACATTTAAGACACTATAATTCCATGTTTCCATTCTTATCCTTGGTGAATTCTGATATGTTAATTTTAATATATACTATATTGTCTATAGTATATCTCGGTATACTAAATTCAGATACAGCAACATGATTTCTAAATGTTTCAAGAAGCAATTGAGGAGGTACACTGCTTCTGGGAGTAGTTTTCCCACAATGCTAATTCAATACAGTCCATCAGCATTTCACTCGGTTTTATGTTTCTGGGAACATTGCTCTTTGGAAACGGTATTTTTGGAAGATGTAATTAAAGTGAGCTAGAAAAAACATGGGTGATGGTTTAAATATGGACGTACAAATGTCTCATTTTAAATAATGAAAACACAGTGCAGTAGTTGAGTCTGTTTAGCTTTGAACAGTGCTACAAATTATATAGCAGTTTTCCATGAGGGAATTTTCAAAGTTAATTTCTATTTATGATCTAACAGCATTTCAGAATAAATTACTATTAAACTATTTAAGAAAGGGATGAAGAACTATAGTACATAAAAATGAAGATGAAATCTTAAAGATAATCAAGATATGCTATACTTTGAAGAGTTTTGTCTTTAAAATGTATGTATTTTTTCCTGCAGGCATGTTCTGCCTATGTTGATTTCATGATTTCTGTAGCTAAATTAATCCTACAAGAAAGAAATATTTCTTTCAATGAGAGCGAGATTTCTGAACAAATGAAAAGAGTTATGGACCTGGAGAAAGAGATTGCCAATGTAAGAAAAACATTTTTAAAGTATCCTTTAAATAAGTGACTTTTTTCTTAATACCTAAGAAAGCTAACTGTAAGCTAAGTTACTTGCTAATCCTATTTTGTGGGACCAAAAGCTGTCCAAAAATGTATGGGGCGTGGAACACCTAAGAGGAACATACAGTAAAAAAGACATGCCTTCTAAGGAGCAAGGGAAAATATTTGAGTTAGCTGTTTTCCAAATAGCAAAATGTTTTCTCCTAATCTGTTCACAGAAGCCCTTCAAGAGAAAAAAGAGAGAGCAAAAGAGAGAAAGACTTGGTTTGTGTTTAGTCTGTTTCAGAAAGTGAGTTTTGGGCGATGCTTTCAGGCCTCTTCTCTCTTTGTCCTGTTTTCCCTGTGGGCTGTTTGGTTATTCCCAACCCTTGGCCTGCCATGCAACACAAAGTCATGTTTGTCCTGCACAAGCTGCTCCACAATGCTGATAGTTCCAAGTGCATTGTTAATTAAATGCGGTTCTCCACTAAAGTATGGCATGGAGAAATAGCTAGAATTTCAACTTGCACAGAGAAAAACAAATGGAAATTCAGGCATTCATGAGCAAAAATGTGGCTTATGATTATTAAACATTTCAGAAGCTGAGGATGTGTGTAAAACAAGCCAAATACAAGCTTTCTAGCTTCAGCTACTTTTCAAGTTGCACTGATAGTAAGGGCACATGTTTGGCAGAGGAAAGCCTTCCCCCCATTTGTATAAACTAAAACCATCTGATTTTGATTTTCTTCACATTTTCCTGAGAAACACACCTCTGTGCTTAAATCAGAGATGAAAAATTATTACAAGAAAAGGAATTAATTGGAGAAATATTAGAAGGGGAGTACAAAAGGAAAACACAACTGAAATGTGTCTACAGCAGTTGCTGCTGGTAGAGAGTACAGCTGGTGGTGGGTAAGCTGCTATTGCCTCACTTTTTAACCTCTTTCATCAAAAAAAGCACCAGTCTGAACATTACTGGAAGATAGCTGGCATTGTGCTCTTGGGAATTCATTAAAGAAAAGGCCGAAGAATTACTGAATGCACAACAGATTAAGGAAGAGGACGCAGAGAGAAATCTTTCTTAAAAAAGGATAGAGAAATATAAAAACAGACTTGGCATGACTGATTTTTCAAAGCAGTTTAAATGGGTAAACTCTACTCTTCTTGTTCCTGACCGAGCCAGTTAAGAGTACTTGAGGCAGTAGTGATGTAGGTTTGCCCGTGAATTACTCTCATGGATCACAAGATCACTCTTTTCCCATAGTCATTTGTGTACCCGCATTTTCTCTTTGTCATCAATAAACGTGGAAGTTAAAAGGGGGTGGAGTATGAGGGGAGCACGTGCTGATGCTATCACAAAGGTACTTATGCATGAGAGCAAAGCTCTGAAAGAGGATACAAGAATGCACTTCAGAAACCTGCAGAAGCATCCTAGCAAGGGACACACTAGTTTGAGGGAAAGAACAGAAAGATATCCAAGAACAGAGACCAAGGGAGTAGTTACCATGAGGTGCTGGTTTTGCCTCCTCTCAGTCTACCTTGTCCGCACCCTAATTCCAGAGACCTCCCTTCTGACACTTGCTGTCTAGAGACTCCAGTGACACCACCACGGACACAGCTCTCTGTCAGTCAGGCAGTTTTATTGTCTATAAGAAATGGCCCTAATACAGTCATGCCATTAAGGTGATAACGTATGCACATTGTTAACATGCTGGTGCAAAACCACATTGCCTAGAATAATACAAAGCTTATTTGAGTTCTGACTCCCTTTCTATACAGTGGTTCCAGAAAGAACACATCAGATAGGTAGCACACACATCCTGATCAGAGTGCTCACACTGCATTCCCACCACAGCATACTGGTCACCCTGTACTCAATAAATACATCTCCTTTATTCCCTTCTCCCAGAATTTTGCACCTTGCATCATTCCATGAATATCATGAGCACTTTCTTGTGTTGAGTGTATCTATTGGTAGGTAACAGTGTCTACTCAGTGCTTTGAGCGGTCTATGTTCCAATCAGTGTTCCTGCACTGCCTGAGTTTTTGATGCTCTTAACAGAAAACAAATCCAAAAAGTAAGCTCCATTTTACTGTCAGAAACTTAGTTTATTTAATCTTTTATATGCTTTTTAATTTGTGAAATGCTGTCCATATTTACATGTAAGGTACTTTACAGTTAATGCAAACATATGTATTAATGTAATGTATTAAGCCAGAAATACTCACTTTCTTCTTGTTACTTCCACTTGCAAAAATTCCTGTGAACTGACTCAATGTGGTTAATAATTTTCTCATGATTAACTTTGATTGATAGGCAACAACAAAACCTGAAGACAGAAATGATCCACTTTTGCTGTACAATAAAATGACCTTGGCACAACTCCAAAAAAACTTCTCATTGGAAATCAATCATAAGGTGAGTGATCCATAATCTGATACTTTAACTTCTAATTTATGACTGATGAGATTAAACAATGAAGCCTGACAGTTTCTTTTAAAGACAGTTCTTGAGCTTAGACGTATTTGAAATTGAACAGGATACCCGGTGTGCACACTATATGACCTAAACATCTGGAGACATTAAGCTGTATGTAAAAGACTGTGCTCTGTACCCACTGTTTCTAACTTGAAGGCAGATCTTGCCCTCTGCTTCAACACGAAGAGATGGAAAACGACAAAGGAAAAAACCCCACCATGAGTTTGACTTATCCTCATGGATTCAGATGGTAAATCTTGCAAAATTTGCACATATATAACCCTTGCTGGAAATCAGGAGAGTATTCTTTGCACAGTACAAATAAATTCCCTTCCTGTAATTACCACAGCAGCTCCAGAGGGCCTAGGACAACAGTTAAGACTCTAGCCACCAATTGATTCAAATGTGTTGTAGTGTGACCACTCAGGCCCGCTCTGTTTATCCAGAGCTGCAGATTCAGAACAAGAAGTCCCGTTTTTCCAACATTTCCGCTGTAAGATGGGCTCCCAACGGAAGCGGAAAGGAGCCCAGGAAGTCATGACTATGAATTGGGAAGGTTCTCCCCATTCCTCCCACTGCAGCTCCCCCAGCATGTTTCAGCTCTGCCTTTTCTCTTATCCTGATCCATGTGCCATTTGTGCAGTGTAACCTTTAATTCATGTCACCACAAAGTCCATCTAAAGAATGGCTAAAGATTTGATAACGTAGTTTTATCACAAATGATTTCTACATCAGTACCTTGCACGACAGGCAAGCAGGTGAACTAATGATGTGTCACATGGAAAGCACTGTGGTCTGACTGGCAGGAGTGCATTATTGAGTCTTTTGAGGCAGTAAGATACTATGAAATACTATTATTCCTACCACAACTTCATAATCACTGCTATTTTTATTGACTTTAAATTCTTCAACTTTAAATTATGTGACAGTTCACTTCTGCCTAGCTTAATTTGTTTCATGATTTACCTTCTCCCACAGGTCTTAGTTGAACAGCTACCATTACAGTCAAAATGTCAGAAACTAACTTCTGTTGTCACAGAATGGTATTGCCATGGTTATTTTTAGTTCCTGGGGAGTGCTGCAGATCAGCAATAATCATCTGCTCTAAATTTATCCAAAAATGCTCAAAAGACACATGATGGGAGTTGGTAGCATTGTTGTAATGGTCTAAGGATAGAACAGTAATTATTCCTAAGATTAGCTTGAAGTTTGCTGCTTCTCTTTCAAACCTGAAGTGATGCTATTCCTGAAAGCTTATCTGCTTTCCTCAGCTACATTAGTTTGTCTGATGAAAGACATCATTACCTTTCTAATAAAACTTTCCTCTCAAAAGATACAGACTGGGAAAAATCACCAATACTTTTCAAAGTAATAGGCATAAAAAAAAAAATTAACAAAAAAAATTTATGAAAAAAGTACAAATATTATTTGCTTTTCTTAAATGTAACTCCTTCCTTTTCGTTACTAAAATGAGTACCTACCCAGTGTGGTAAGAGCACTGAGTAGCTTGAGAGTTTTGATGATTATTTGCAGCTTCTGTTCTGAACCACTTTCTCAGTCAAATGGTGGTCTGCAGAAGCCATGGATTAGCAAACCTTGGGCCAATATGGAGAATTTGAAGCAGTGTGTATAGAGTTAGCTGTAACATCAGTGTCATTTACTAAAAAATGAATGGGGAAATTGGAGGAATATGTAACATTGTACAATCTACAGTATTCCAAGGGGAAGGATCTGTCTCTTTCAGTGGGTACCATGCAGAGGAAGGCAAGTAACACACTTAATACTTGTGAAAATACTTAGCTTGACATCAGCTGCAGGTGTGAACTTCCTGGGTAGGGGAATGCAGAGTTTGCAATCTCCCATGAATACTACTCTGTTGCTTTGGGTTCTGTGCCAGAGGAACAGCAACGTGGTTGCACGCAGTCTGGCTTCTTTGCCCCGTACAGCACGGCTGCAAGGCTCGGATCCCAGTGCTGCGCAGCGGGCAGTGACCACAGTCTGCGTTCTCTTAGTGACTCCGTGTTCTTCAGTCAGTCCCTTGACCCATCTACTGTCTCAGGCACATGATATTACTAACCAAAGACTTAGCAAAGGGAAATAAATTTTTCTCATCAGCAACCTAGTAAGAGTTGCCGGCTGAGAGTGCCCATGCACTAAAATAATGCTCTGTTCAGACTAGGTAGACACTACAGAATGAGAACTTAACCAAAAAGAATTTTCATAGGCACTGGGTCATGAAAGTAATGTGGGCCTCTCACAAAGGTGAACACCAGCTTAAAGAAAATCGGCTTAGGACCAGAGAGGCAGGAAACGAACATGAACTCTCCATCTGAGGTTCGTCTGTCACAGCGCTGCAGGCTGACCTGCTCACCAGTCAGTTGCTTCTCCGGTATCTCGTACTGCGGCATGCAGAGGAAAGTGCATTATAGCTACTGCCTCTAGTGTGTCTGTGTTAAAGCCTATTAAAATAAAGCCTTTTATGGACTTCAGAGTGCTTCAGGACAAGTCCTCACCATATGCTTCAGAACGGATTGTCAAATATACTAACAAATCTTACAGCTCCATAGATACAGAGATATATACTCTACTGAAAATCAGGCTTTGGGGCTTTTAATCATGCTTTGATTTAAAAGTTCTTAGCCAAATGCAGCAGAAAGGCAACTGAAAATTTTACTTCATGTACCATTTCTGCTTTTCCAGGCTAAAAGGAAGGGGTTGTAACATTAATTGTGTTAGTCTGAAATCAAAACAATGTCTCGACCCTTTCTGCTAAATACCACCCTATTTTAATAGGATTTCAGAGCACAGAGGATATAAATTATCTCAGATATGGCTCCATTTACAAGTAGCGCAGCTATTAGGAAAACTAAAGGCAGAGCATTTGTGTTATGCAAACATATTTAAACTGGAAAAAACAGCTAAGTACTATTTCTTTATGATTTAACCATGTAATACTGTGTATTGATTTTCCAGGTATTCAGTTGGTCAAAATTCATAAATGATATAATGTCAACTGTGCAAATTAACATTGAGAACACCGAACATGTCATTGTTTATGATCCAGAATACCTTATCAGGCTGAAGTCTATTCTTAATAAATACACTCCCAGGTAGGTATATTAGGTATTTTTGTAATTTGCATTTTGTTTCCAATAAAATTCAAAAGCCCAAAAACATTAACAGCTTATTATTGTTGTTTTGTTAAACAGAGACCTTCAAAATTACATGATCTGGCGATTTGTAATGGATCTTGTTAACAGCCTAAGCCGTAACTACAAGGACACAAGGAATGCTTTCCGTAAGGTGCAGAAATTAATCTCTTACTTTTTAAGTTGTAAAGATGATTTTTGTGAACCATAAAAAGATAATTTTTAATGTAGTATGTAAAAATTTAATGTATTTTGAATTTTGCACACAAAAGCTAGATGTGTTTGCTGAAGCTTCTGCTGGAGTGTACACGTAATTTATATGATATATGCTCAATAGCTGGAGTGGATTTCAAAAGCACTGTTCTGGTACTTTGTCTCCATGTTTTTCTGAATCTAAATTAATCCCCATTTTGATAACAGAACAGTCCCATTTATTTGCAAATTACTACAGTTCTGACTGATTTGTTACAAACTCTTCAGCATCCAAAGTAATAGATTCAAAGTCAAACACTATGGGCCCAATCTTGTTTTTCAATCATTTGAAATATCTGATCCTGACGATACTCTTTGAAGGAAATGCTGAGCAACTTCACAAACAGATTGGAGATGGAAGTCCTTTGTATTTGCACAGTAGAACTTTCTACTTTGTAAGTTTGCTGAGCTCCATTAAAAAAGGTTAAGGCCATTTTCTTATATCTGTTAGTGACATAATAAGCACTTTTACACTGATACGCAGCTTTTTAAGGAGTTTCTGCTTGTTACAGAAAAAGATAGTCATTACTGGAGAAGTTGACAAATGTTCAGTTTGGTCAGTTTTATATATCTAAACAGGGCAGTCTTATTCATTGATTATTTGTCTTTTTTCCCTACTCTTTAAAGTATGAAACTATTTTAATATAAAGCTTCATATTTGCTTAATCAGTATCATCAGGGAATACTATATTTTCCACTCTAGAAACAAAAGTCATCCCCCACTACATCTTAAGACTTCACTGAGGAATTTTCATTTAGAAAAATGTCATGTTTGAAGGAACAACAGAAAAAGATTTTACCATAGTCTGTGTATAGAAACATACAGTTGCCTGATAATTAATAATATATGATACAGTATAGCTGGAGCTTCTCACACTAAGTGCAGTTAGGTTTGCTTTCAAATATAAATGTTAGGACAGTTACACCATTCCATGAATCTCCCATTCCATTTTTCTTCTAGGTTGTGTGGCTAATTGGTCACTTACTCATCCAAAACTCCATTTGCTCTAAATACAGATTGCTTAAAATGTGCTACAGAAAGTACCAGAGTCCTAGCAGAAGGATCATTGGATCTGCAACTACCTCCTTAAGAAATTAGCGAAAAGATCTCAACAGATGACTAGACTGCATGTGTAAATGGGCGTATATGTGTAACTGAGGGGCTATGCTGTCACCCTAAATCACTTTCTTTGGTTCTCCATCTCAGGGTCAAATTGTCAGTGTTCACTCTAACATTGACGGTTGGACTTGATGATCTTAAAGGTCTTTTCCAACCTTAATGATTCTGTCATTTGTTCAAAATTGTGCCCTTCCAGCACATCCACTGTCAAGAAGCCCAGATATGGGGGTGGAAGAGCATGCAGAGTACTGTCATGACACTAGTTTAGTACTTACAGCTTCTGGGACTGTATCCTCAGCATACAGTTACTCCCACCAAACAAACAGATCAGTATCTTTCTTTTTTCACACGATTTGTTTAAAGGCAAAAAAATTCCATTTCTTGCGATTGTAGTTGAGAATTTATGGCCCATGAGGTCCAATTTCAGATGTGTCAGCATGGTACATGTACGAATCCACAGTAATGCATTTAAATTGCATGTTATTTTTACTAATAAGCAGGTACGTTTCCGTTGCTGTAGAAGATACCACTTTGGTCTTTCTTGTGCACCTCTGGTGGCACTAGGCTTACTTAAAAAGAGTCTAACTCAAGGTTCCTGTGGAGGGCCATCCTGGTCTGGTACAAGTCCACCATGGTCTCAAGTAGCCCTCAAAGTGAACTATGATTTGAGCAGCACAAAGTGATCTACCAGATTCTTCATTGCACAGTCACTCTGAATTAGTTTCTGAATTAGTTACTATTTTAATTAAGCTCAGTAGTGCTAATGTTTATTACTGGTTTTGCTTTAAGTTCAGGGGGAGAGGGGTTGTATTTACGTTTGCTATATAAGCAAATGATTACTGATGCAACCTGTTTGTGTGCAGGGAGCATCTAAGAAAGAAAGAGGTTAAGGATGACAGATTTTCTAGTCTGTTCAGCTATTTGTCAGTAATGAGTTACAAAAAAGCTCCAACATCACAGGCTCTTCAGGGAGACCTGCAGCAGACATCTCTGAGCTGTGTTGTACTGGTAACATTTTCAAAAGACCATTCCTGTGCCCCTAATGCTTTAGAGTGAAAAGAAACATTATTTTACTAGTAATTCAGTTCAAGGCGTAGCAGAGCTTTTAACACCAAAAGTCATTGATCTGTACCTCTGAAGAGATGGGTAGCTGCTTCATTGTGGAATATAAACTTCATTATAGAATGTGATTTCAGAGAATTGCACTATAATGACAGTGTCTGCTATATTCCTTGCATTCAGGTGTCATTCTGTTATATTACCCACTCAGCTTTATCACATATTTGTCCATTATCATGACAAAATCCTTGCATACCTTCTAGCAACATCACATAGAGTAAATGAGCTTCTACTTTGCAAGCTCCCAAAGGTGGGACGCTCTGACAGAAGCTGCTAGTTTGGTAGAAAACACAATCCTGCCACTGCAGGAATTAATTTGCTGCATAATCAGAAGGGCCCTGTCAGAGCTGGAACTGCAATACAGATCCCTGTTACACTGAAAGCTTTGTGTCAGGGTGTTCCTTTTTAACATCTCCATTCTTAGAGTAGTTTCCTTCTCTCTACCTTTTTAAAGGATAAAGAATATTGCTAATGATTCTCGTATGTCCTCAGCCTGTGACAGACGCTCCCATTACAGAGTGAGTCCACCTAACTGTCATAAACATAAATGTGAATTAAGTGCATGTATTTAAGGATGACTAGGCTCCTCTGAAACACACATCTGCCAGTCAGGCACCATTCTCCTTCACCTTCTGTGGGCCCAGATGTCACTGTTTTACCTAATGTTTATATTTCACAGGCACTTTATGGCACGACATCGGAAACTGCTGTGTGGCGTCGTTGCGCAAACTATGTCAATGGCAACATGGAGAATGCAGTGGGACGATTATATGTAGAGGAAGCATTTGCTGGAGACAGTAAACATGTGGTAAAGCTTTTAGCAAACTTAGCTTGTGTGCCATCTAAGCACCACTTAATTGTCACTTACCATGAAGTTCTTTACACTTTTTATTATCCTTTTCTACATAGCAGGTCACTTTCTAAAAAACCTAGCCTTCAGATTTGTTTCTTAATCAGTGTACCACTGAGGAGTAGCAGGAAT
>NW_010539116.1:28512-33956 GCF_000687285.1 Phaethon lepturus
CATTCCTTTGCGCCTAAGTACTGCTGCGTTACTTGTCTTGAGCTGGCCTGCTTTCCAAGCAAACCACCGCAGTGTGAATTAACGTGTGAAATAGGAATATTACGTGTGCGCACTTGGAGGGAGAGAGGCATCTGCCCACTACACTTGTTCTGTGAGCCAGCCTTGAGCCTAAAGCACCACTGGCGCGTCGGCGATGGACCGTGCGCAAGCCAATACGCACACTCAAGGAACAACACTTACTGAAATGAACAGTCACTGCTTGTTCTTTGAGACTGATGCTGGTTCACACCCTGCCAACATGGGGCTCAGGGACAATCAGTTATTTCTGTTTGTCTTCAGTCACATAGAAAATTGCTGAAAATTAACCTGGAGCTAGGCCTTAGTTTCCTCCTACTGTAATCCAGGCTTAAGATTTATCATTTTTGGTGGCTGACATATACCAAATAATTTGATCAGATGCACAACATCCAGCAGATGGATAGCTGACATTTTTTGTAACCTAAGTGGCCTTGCTTTGTGAGCTCATGCCCATTCCCTTTCCTCCCACAGGACAGGTTGAAAGTACAACTTAACTTGAGCTCCAGATTTTAGCAGTTTTAGCAGCTAGTGCAGAAAAAACAAGTCTCTAATAAACAAACTATGACTGTGGAGAAACAATTGGATCATTTTATGTGGATTTGTAACATACCGATGTTTCTTCCAAGGTTGAGGAAATGATTGCAGATATACGTGATGTTTTTATAAAAACCTTAGATGAACTTACCTGGATGGATGCAGAAACCAAAAAGAAAGCAGAACAAAAAGTAAGTTAAATATTGGTAATGTTGTGTATTTCTATAATAATCACTATTTCAATTGTTTTTCCTGGGGAAAAAAAAGGCAGTAACATCTATCAGTATTTTATATATACAAAACCACGTAGATTTGTGTTTGTATAGGCACAGCAGCTTACAGACTTCCTATATCACATCCATAGTACATGGGAAGGGGCCTCTGTGGAGATAAGAGCACAAAATCTATATATAAGAATAAGACATTCCAGGCAAATCAGCAATTAAGGGGCTAGGTAATGAATAGCTAAAAGAAAGTAATACTGAAAATGAGAAGGAATGATTTATGGTGATTTAACCAGCTATTATGAGTGACCAAGAAGTCACACCATAGGCTGAATACCATCAGTGAGTTCTCTTTTAAGGGAAGATGTAGCTACAGGCAGCTCTTGTCTGGAGTAAGTAACAGAAATCCGTTATAGAGAGCCCTGAATTGGGAATGAAACAATCAAAAGAACTACTTATTACATCTATTTTGTTATACTGTAGAGATAAAAATTGATTATAATTATTAAAATTTAAATTTTAAAAAGCTTGGAAAATATAATGGGTTTCTTAATTATAGAGCAGCACTTGGCATTTTCCTCCAGAATTTTGTGTTAGAAAATCTTTGGAAAAAACATTTAAAATAACTATCAAAATATTACTGGTTTATAGAATCATAGACTAGAATCATAGAATTGTTTAGGTTGGAAAAGACCTTTAAAATCATAGAGTCCAACTGTTAACCTAGCATTGCCAAGCCCACCACTAAACCATGTCCCTCAGCACCACATCTATACAACTTTTAAGTACCCTCAGGGATGGTGACTCAACCAGTTCCCCAGGCAGCCTGTTCCAATGCTTGACAACCCTTTCGGTGAAGAAATTTTTCCTAATACCAAACCTAAAACTCCCCTGGCACAACTTAAGGCCATTTCCTCTCGTTCTATCACTGGCTACTTGGGAGGAGAGACCCGCACCCACCTCACCACAACCCCCTTTCAGGTAGTTGTAGAGAGCGATGAGGGCTCCCCTCAGCCTCCTCTTCTCCAGCCTGAACAACCCCAGTTCCCTCAGCCGCTCCCCATCAGACTTGTGCTCCAGACCCCTCACCAGCTCCGCTGCCCTTCTCTGGACACACTCCAGCACCTCAGCGTCCTTCTTGTAGTGAAGGGCCCAACACTGAACACAGGATTCGAGGTGCTTTGTTCAAGACTTCAAATCATCAAAATTTGTGAACTTTTAAATAAATTGTTTCACTCCAGTGTAGATGTGGGAGCTAGTTAAGAAATATGGATACAGACACAAACTGAGTCAAACTATATAGATTTCTGAAAATCTGTAAATGTGTTTTCCTATAATGTACTGAAGTTAAAAAACATCAGTTATTAATTTTATTTCTATTTTAGATGCTGTAACATATGTGAAATATTTCAGGATTGCTTCTATTTGTTTAAACCAACCTTTCAACTCAAAAGCATAGCTGAAGTATGTTTGGCTGTCTTGTGCACATTTCTGTAATTTTACTTAGCAAGGAAGGAACAGAACAGACTTTCAAGAATTTTCCATTGTTATAATTAACTATAAACTTTACAGTGCTTTCAATTAATAACAAAATGTAAACAAAACCCATATATAATTAACATCCTGTGTTTTCTGCAGTTGCTTCCATATTGCATTTATTATATAATTTATGATTGATTTTTAAATATGCCTGGATTTGCTATGGAGATCAAATTATCTTGTGCCTAGGCAAGAGCAATTAGAGAGAGGATTGGTTATCCAGATGAGATTGTGACTGACGACAATAAGCTGAACAGCGAGTACCAGGAGGTAAGTATCCACAATAGACGGTATAATTAGAAAAGGGTCTTGAGGGAAAAAGTGGTGAATTTCCCTTCATAGCCAAGCCAAACCATACGCATCTGCACAGAGTAACTCATGTTCAGTTGTGCAGGTGTAAATAAGGATGTACCAAAAGCCAGTGTAGTACAGCTAATCCAGTACAGATGATGATAAGTATTTGATGGTATTTCAAGGGAATGTATAAATTCTAGAGGAACTGTGCTAGAACAAAACATGGAGCCAATGGTACTCAGTCCAGTATTTCTAAATCTGCCACGGACTGACGTAACACTGGTTGAAGTAGACACAGTTACACATAACTTAGTAACTGTCCCTATTTATCAATGGATTGGAATTAGTCCCTGAAGTATGACGTTGGATGACCTGTGTAATTTAAACTGCATCTGAGCTATCTCACCACAAAAATGTGATCTTGGTATTCCTTTACCTTGTAGGTTCATTTGTAAGAGTAACTCTATTAATGTATTTAGTATACATGTATGTTCAGGCAGAATATGTCTTGAAGTCAAAGTTTTAATTTTGAAAAATACAGACATACAACCAAAGTATGCTTTTTAAAACACCATTTGAGCCTTATTCATGTCTTCTTTCTAAGGTGGAATTGCCGCTTACCAAGCTACTGGTTTCAAGCAGGCAACTCCCAGAGGTTAGGGTCAAAACCAACAAATGCTGAAGTCCACTCAAAATATATAGAGAGAGGGAATAAAGATCCCTGGAAAAAATTATAGAGCTGCTAACATATATCTGGCTACAATATCAACTCTGTGATGTAGCAGAGCACTGCAAACAAAGTTCTAATTGTAGATCGAGTAATACTCTTAAAAATGCATTGCTTGGCTCATTATGCTTAAGACTAGATTTTCCAGATCCATCTGTCTTTTACTGCAGATCAGTAACACTGCCACTAAGTACTTTTCCCTCTTTCTTTTTAGTTGAATTACAAAGAAGAAGAATACTTTGAAAACATTATTCAAAATTTAGTACTTACCCAGAAGAAAAGGTTGAAAAAGCTTAGAGAAAAGGTGGACAAAGAGGAGTAAGTATTTAAAAATACTGTGTGTAGTCTTTCATCCAGTTTCCACAGGAGGAGATACTTGGAGGGTAATCAGGAATGATTTAATGACCTTCCTTCTGCACTTTTTCCTCCATGAACAGGGCATGTAAGAGGGCATTGTGTCTCAAAAGCTGGACCTACATTAGCAAGTAGGGCAAAGAAACTGGGAGATGATGTAGAAGGTTAAGTATTCTGGAGTAGGTCTAGTCTGGTCCCTTAGCTCCCGGAGTGGATTAAGTGGACTACTGGAGAGCAGCTTTTTAATTAAGTTCATCTGAAAGATGAATTTCATCGCTGAGAATTTTGTTTCTCTTCCTTAGAGACTGCATGAGAAAAGGGAAAGCATGATTAAATGAGGGTGAGCACAAATTTACTTCAGAAATGCACTCCTACTCTGAATTAAAATATTAGGGTAGAATGTGGATGTACCCAAAAGACTGACATGACACATTCCCTAGCTCTATTAGCTACTCTTCCTATCTCAGCTCTGACCTATTTGGAAGTTAATTTAAACCAAATCAGAAAGATGACTGTGGTCACCTAGGCCTCCTTTGCAAGACTTCATTTGAATAAGGGCTGCAGAGCTGGGTTTATGTTGAGGAGACGGTAAGAGAACTAACTTTGTGCAGTCTAAAAACGACAAGACTAAGGAGAGGTCTTATTGCTGTCTTCTACCTAATGGGAGGCAATACAGAGAAGCCTGACACTCCTTGGTGATGCACAGTGATAGGACAACTGGGAAGAGACACAAGCTGAAACATGCAAAATTCACACTAGATGTCAGGAAAAACTTTTCACCATATGGGTGGTCAGACAAGACCCAGAGAGGTTGTGAGACCTCCACATCCCCATCCTTGGAGATGCTCAGATCTTGAATGGACGAGCTTCTAAGCAGCCTGATCTAGTTAGCTTCACATGGGGCCATATGAATTCTAGAGGTCTTTTTTACCTAGATTATTCTATGATTCTGTTTTTCTATTTCTAATTACTTTATCATCTTCGTAGTGCTGTTCCAAACTTATTTTTTAAGGGGAAAAAAAAAAACAAACCTGCAACTGTTCAGACTCTTTCTAGTCAGTCAGTCATCTTGCATCTTCAAACTCTCACCTTTCCAGAAGATGAAGTATATACTTCACACCTCTGGAATGGCCACTATGAATTTTCCAAATACTATGTCATAGCTTTTCAGAACTATAGTCATTATTGTGGATAAATAGTCCAACTGTTGCTTTTGCTGTTCTGTATTTATATATCATTAACTGAAAATTTATGTTCCACCTAACAGCCACCGCAGTTCTGCTCTATTTTAACTTCAAGCTTGAAGTTAAAAGTTTGGGCTTGGCTTGTTCCATTGCTTCAGCTTGATTTAACACAACTCCTATTTTGTTCTCACAAGTAAATATAAGTTACTCCTAACTACCACAAGTTTAACTGCATTCAAAGATTACCTGAAGTGAGCCTGGAAGTATCAACCACAATTGATTATTCTCTGATAGTTGTAATTTATTCTGCAAATTCATTTTTACTTCATCAAGCAATAGCCACTGTTAGAATACTTTGCATTGCTTACAACTGGCATATACAACACAGTTATCAGATAGATCATTTATCATAGAAATTAATTTCATTCAGAGAGCACGGATCCAGGAAATATAACTTCAGTTGTGTAAGGCCCTGCTTATTTTATTTTTATTTTATTTAATATAAATAAT
>NW_010539117.1:0-6568 GCF_000687285.1 Phaethon lepturus
TTTGCCTGTGACAGTAATTGTTGAATGATCTCCCTCTGCCCTTATCTCGATGCAGGAGCCTTTCATTATATTTTCTCTCCCCTAGCTCCTCTCCTCCTTCCCTCCTCAGGAGGAGAGGAGCTCCTCCTGAGGAGGGGAGTGACAGAGAGGCTTTGGTGGGCACCTGGCATCCAGCTAGGGTCAACCCACCACAGAAGCATTCCCAAGGCTACATCTGTTGGAAGAGACACACTATAGAACTGCTTTTAGCTGCAGCCTTACCCTCGGCAAAGAACCGGTTATTCTTAGTCCGGGAAGTCTTTATTTCATAACAACTTTGATCTAAATTAGTGATAGTATATATAATTTTAAATCACGTATGTAGATTTAGAAGTGCTACAAACAAACTCTTACAGAGTATCATAAAAAACAGTAATGGGAACATAACTTCTAAATTTAAACTATGTTTAACTACTTGATTCATTTTTTTAAGACTGTGAGAAAAGCAGACATTTTAAGTGTATTTTTCATGACCACAGGAAACTAAGATTCTGAATGAACACACAGAAAACATAAACATAAAGAAGAATGGGGGAAAAAAATGAAAGCAAATAAAATTATGCAATGTATAATAAAGCAATGTATAAAAGTAGCTGTAAGAAAAGGTTTTTAAAACTGACTCTGTGCACACAGAAAAGACAGTGTGGGTAAAGGCTAAGTCTAGTGCAAGACCTCACTGTGTTTAAGATCTCATGTCAGTCTCAAAACAGGAAGAGGAGAGAAGGCAGGGGAGAGAGGTGAAAGAAAAAGGAATGATGCTCCTCTTTGGAGTATGTAGTACAACTGTGCACTCTATACAGGTGTATATTGTTGTTTATAACTTGACCACCTCTGTGAAAGTCCAACCCACTTCTTAAGGTTAATTTTAAAAATGAAAAGCACTTGCATGTACGTGTAACAATCCATAACTCTTTCTTTCCTTCATTCACTTACTTAAAAGAGTCTAAATCCACCACTATTCTCAGGGAAATTCTTATTTTTCCATCCCCTGTAAGTGGGGAAGAAATCTTACTTGGCATAAGAATCTGTCATAGGAGATGAAAAAAGGCATTTGCTGTATTCTTTCTAGGACTGACTTCACATTTCAGGGCTGCCCTCACACCACTTCTCTTGATACCTTTGTTTTCATTCTGTTAAGAGGAAGCACTGAACTTGGCTGAGGAAGACATTACCTGTTAGATACTTAGAGGTTTAGCTAAATTTACTAACAAAATTTTGTATCCTCACTCTGCCTTGCAAGTACACATCTGGAACAGAAGCATAACCATAACCATTAAGCTTATGGTTAAGCTTAATCCCTCAACAGCAGTGACACATCCCAAAGCAAAGGCTAAAACTGTTGAGCGTCCTTACTGAAAGGACACACTAGTAATTACTGATAGGAAAGCATACGCTCTTAACATGATGCCTTCGCTGTATATAAATGTTGAATTAGCTTGTTAGTCATTTTCACCTTATTGATGCACAGAAATGTTGAACGGATTTGACAACTTGGTTCAATTACCAGCCTGTAAGGTAGAACTTTGCACTGCCTACCATATCTACGTACATCCAGCAGCTACCCTCAAAATGGAAACAGTACTTAGACGAGATTAATATATCACTGAAAACAGTTGTCAGAGTGTATTTGGTCTGGCTGAGATGGAGTTAATTTTCCCCACAGCAGCCCTCATGGTGCTGTGCTTTGTATTGGTACCTAGAACAGTGTTGATAACACACCAGTGCTTTGGCTACTGCTGAGCAGTGCTTGCACAGCATCAAGGCTGTCTCTCCAACATTCCCCCCTCACCAGTTGACTGGGACTGGACAAGATCTTGGGAGGGGACACAGCCAGGACAGCTGACCCAAACTGGCCAAAGGCATATTCCATACCATATGAAGGTAGCTCAGCAATAAAAGCTAAGGGGGGGGGGGGCATTCATTAGTTACAACATTTGTCTTCTGGAGCAACGGCTACGCATACTGAAGTCCTGCTTCCCAGAAAGTGGCTGGACATCGCCTGATGATGGGAAGTAGAGAGTAAATCTTTTGTTTTCCTTTTCTTCTGCACGTGACCTTTGCTTTTGCGTTATTAAACTGCCTTTATCTTGACCCACATGTTTTTTCCATCTTATTTTCTCCCCCTCCATCCTGCTGAGAAGGGGAGTGATAGAGCAACTTGGTGGCACCTGGCATCCAGCCAAGGTCAACCCACCACACTAAGGTTTAATTAAAAGAAACACTGGCCTGCTTACAGGCAGAGAAAAAAAAAAATTTTGAAGAATGCCTACTGATAGCCACCCCTGTTTTCTCCTCTTCCCTCAAACCGATCACAGTTCAGTCAGAAACAGTTTTGATGAATGCAACATTCTCTGCATCCATGAGTAAAGCAATCATGTCTATGGTTAGGAAGGCAGCCCCTATCCCACGTGCAATATTCTGTAGAGGACAATTAAATTAGAATGGACTACAGTAAGTGTTGTGCATCCTGATACAATGCCTAGAAAAACCTCCAGGTAGTCCAGAACACCACAGCATTGCTCCTGCAACAGAGGCAACTCTGAAGCTATTAATCCCACTCAGCTGTCTGAAATGGTTTCCTCACAGAATATCACATCAAGATTCAGTCTCAGTCCTTATCCTCAGACTCCTCCCTATCCTGAACTGAAGCAGGATATCTAAAAAGCCACCTAAACAGCAGCATAAGAAGGCAAATTCTTGTCCACAGTTAAACCATATAAAGCAAGCTCACATGCATGGGAGAAAACTTTATTTCAACTAAGCCATAACCATGAACTGAACTCTTCCAGAAACCAAAGCCTATCTGCCCAAACAAGATTCTCTCACATGTACAGTTTTGGTCCTTGAGTAGAGGATGAACATGATACAAACCACTCAATGGCAGTTCATGCACTACTGCAAGTCACTAAGATACCATACTCATAGAATCATAGAATAGTTTGGGTTGGGAGGGCCCTTTAAAGGTCATCTAGCCCACCCCCCCTGCCACAGGCAGGGACATCTGCAACTAGATCAGGTTGCTCAGAGCCCCCTCCAACCTAACCTTGAATGTTTCCAGGGATGGGGCATCTACCACCTCTCTGGGCAACCTGGGCCAGTGTTTCACCACCCTCATTGTGAAAAATTTCTTCCTTATATCTAGTCTAAATCTATCCTCTTTCAGTTTAAAACCATTAGCCCTCATCCTATGGCAACAGCCCTGCTAAAAAGTCTGTCCCCATCTTTCCTATAAGCCCCCTTTAAGTACTGGAAGGCTACAACAAGGTCTCCCCAGAGCCTTCTCTTCTCCAGGCTGAACAACCCCAACTCTCTCAGCCTGTCCTCATAGGAGAGGTGTTCCATCCCTCTGATTGTTTTTGTGGCTAATGCCTTCAGATAAAGAATCTATTTAAAATTATATACTGAGAAAAACCCAAACCAAACTGTAATATTTAGACTATGACATCATCTCAATGCCTCATGAAATCCCACAGAGCATCCCCCAGTTGGTATAATCTGCCAGAGTTCCCTTGACTCCTGCGAAATATCTGCCCCTACACTTAAAATTCCCAAAGTTTTTCCAGCATTTTTTCTAGTTATTCTTTAACCATACCTTGTGGACTGAAAAACAAGATTTGGAGTTACAACATACTTGCATGTGGGGAAAAAATAACATCTCCATTGCTTTAGAAACATGATGCTTTTTAAGACTTGGTCAGACATCAAAAAGGCATTCACTGTGAAAAGCATCCACTCTGCTGCAGAAGTATGCAACTTCAAAGTATCCCTTTGACTACATTTCTATAGCCAGTTCTCAAATAAAACATGCAGTGAACTTTGATTTTAAACAAACTCCCCTGCCACTACACAAATAAATGAATTCCTGCCGAAATGCATGGATTTTTACTATAGCAGAATCAAAAACTATTAATATTTCTTACCAAGGCCAATAATGGCTTTTGTCTGTACTTCTTCATCTGAATGCTTTGTAAAATACATCAGCAGTTCAAGTACTTTATCCTTAATATTAACCTGAGGAAATTAAAATAAAAATAACAGCTATTTGAAAATGAAACAGATGTTTTCAATCTCTTATAAAAAGCATAAATATCAAAAAGGAGAAACACAATCTTACTGCATGGCCTTTGCAAACCCATGTATTTACAAACCAAAAAGCTGTATTGTATGCATTATGAAAAAATACATAGCTTTGAGGGACTAGGGAATACTGTGCTTTCAAATTGAAGTGGAGCATTCAATATACATAAGACGTGGAGAGTAAATACAAGTTATTTTACCTTACTGTTGCCCTTAAAATCTTCCTGATCAAAATCAAAATGCCGACACAATGCTCCAACAGTGAAAAGTGATCTAAGGAGTGCTGGTTTATTGGCAGTAAGTATTGTACTGTTGGGGTCTTCTTGGTGTTGACTTTTTAATTTCAAAAGTGCACCTACAGTAAGATAAAAGTTTTGATCACAGTATTTAATCATGGTGTATCCCTAAGACAAGACTTGTAGCCAAAACTGAAGAGTGACAATTATATGTTGTGATTTTACTTACCATAGTATCTATTAAAACAGGCCCACACAAATTTATAGTTCTGAGTGACCTTGTTCACAACAGCCCCAAGACAGCTCACACAATGCTGAACAACCTAGGATCAAGAAAGAACAAATGAGTTATATTTAGAAGTTAAAACTAAGATTTTTGTGAAGTTATGTAGGAAAAAGCTATGTAGAACTAAAACTGATGATCTAACAGATGCAATGTCTATTTCATAGGCTGCTCTGAAAACCTGCCCAAACTTATAATTGTTAAAATATAGCAACAACACATACAAACACTAGTAAACCAAGAACATTGATTTTTCATGGCTCAAAAGTTATCTTCATAATGAAGACAGACTTTATTTAAATCAAAACCATGTATTTCACAATGTGAAACATAATCAACTTAATAGTAGCAATTAAAAGCTTACCGTCATGCCATATTTGATGATGAGTTTCATGAGGTCTTCCTCAATAGTGGCAAGAAAGGTCTCACTTGGGTGCTCCATTAGTGGCACTACAAGTTCTAGGATTTTTGCAACATTGCAGATCACCATGAAATCATTCTGGGTCTGAAACAACAGTATTTATAGCATTTAACATTTCTGGCTGTGTTACCTATAAGATAAGTATTATTAATATGCATTATGTAATATCAATACATATGTATTAATATTACATAATACATATTAACACAATACAATTACATACTAGTATAATACAATTATGTATCTTATGTAAGATATTTGGTAAAGATTTAAAAGAATATTCATATAGTTTACATCTGCTTTTAAATTACATGTTATTTTGAAAGCAAGTTCTTGTTTTCTACAGAACTTCTGGGGGGAAAAAAAAATCTGTAGAAGCAGAACTTCACTTCTCATCAAGGCTGTGACAGACCCGAAAACTTTTGGTCATGATAATTTTTTTGGAGTCCTACAACAAATGTAGGAACTCTTCCTGACACATGCACACTAGAGAACACACAACACCTGGCAACATGTATCAGCAACAAATGAAGTTGTACTATGGCTGAATGTGGCTTAAACAAAATAGATAATAATGTGCACAAATATAGAAATTACAAGTAAAATGATTACTGGTTTGCATTATCATGACTGCATATGTATTCTAAGTGAGTAATCTATGGAAAACATTTATATATTAAATATACATCCTGTTAGAAATTTACTTTTTTGACAAATCAAGCTCACTAATCATGATAGGTTAATTCCCAAATGCTACTATCAAGCCATTTAACATGTTCGAGCTGACTGGTAATTCTACAATTCATCTCAACCTGTATAAGTACAAAACTTATGTAACACACTAAAGAGATGTTGCAAGTAAATAATCAGATAACCTTTTCCTGTACCGTTTGATCAGAAGCAGCTCTAAGTCTGTTGTAGATGTGCCTAAAGAATGCTCCAGGGCTGAACCTGTAAAATGCTAGGCTATACCTATGAGCTAAGCCAATAACAAGTATTCTCAAGCCCGCCCTTTCCTGGACAGCTGACCTAATGTAATGGATTGCTGCCACCCACCCAAGCCAAGCTCTTTCTTGGGCCATGGCTACATGATCCTGCCCTGCTCCTGCTGGGTCAGGTGTTCATCACAACCTTCACTGAGCCAACTGTGCTAAACAAAATGGCAGAAAGCAACACAACTTGGGGGGGGGCGGCGGCAGCACATTTTACCAGAGTGTGGGGGTTCAGCATTATAGTGCTCTACCATTTTTGTGAGCTAAACTGTCTTACAGGGGAATACAAAAACACCAGAGCTAGGGAAGGGAGAGGTGAAATGCTGAAGAAGATAGAGCAGGACATTTTCCTTCTGATATATTTGCTATATGTTAGATCACTCTATCTTATGGAACCATACCTTCAGTCTTAAGAGTCATATGTTAAATCTTAACTACTTTTAAGACTGTGACTATAAAACAAAACTATTTAAAGAAATTATTTCATATCAGGTAAAAAAATGGGTTTTAGTCCTCAAGG
>NW_010539117.1:6579-11507 GCF_000687285.1 Phaethon lepturus
AAGAGGCAGCACAGGTTTCAGTTTCATTTGTCTGTAAAATGTGGAGGTAGAGGGTGAGGAACAGCATCTTAGAAGCTACAGAGATCATCAAAAGGACCCAATATCTTCAAAAGATATGATGATCATGAAATAGAAACACAATTTTTATTTCTCTTTTCCTACCTTCAATTTCATCAAGCATACAAGACAGCCATTAATTTCCATGCTTAATTATATGGGGGAAAAAAAAGACTGTTTTTCTAATTTTCTCTACTTACACTACATTTAGTGGTCAGGTATGGCTGCATGGTCATGGCATGTTTGACCATTAGCTGGGGCCTGATTTTGCTGAATAGGAACAAAGTCGTTATGCAAGCAACCAAGCGACCAGAATTCACACTTTTGTTGTCAGAATCTGAAAAAAAATTAGAAAATACACAAAGTAATGCTTGAGCAATGAAAAACATATGGCCAAAACATCATATGAATATCTCTTTCATAACATATCTTTCAAGATCAATACAGAATATTCTTATTAGATTAGAGATGAGAACATAATGTGTTAACATTTGTATGTGATCACAAAATATGTGAAATAAGAAGCAAAGATGCTTCAAAGACATCACTAGTTTTTAAACTCCTTACTGTACACAGAACACTGTCTCAGCCAATGATTCCTATTACAACTGTACAACATATTAATGCAAATAAAGCTTGCCACATTTGTTTTTAGTGATCTAAAAGTTTGAACAAGTTATTTTAAAAGTAGTTCTGTTATTGTGGCTAGCTAGAGAAAATTAGGGAAGCTTTATTATTATACAGTGCTCAAAAGCTCATAATGAACTTAAATGCAATAATTCATTACCATCAAGTTTCGTAATAGGAATTCTGTAACAGTAACTTTTCGCGACAGTAATTTGAACAACCACTGTTACAGTATCATATAAAATTCAAAGGAGCTACTGGGTTGTAAACAATATTACCTGATAAGGATTCCTCATATTTAAGAATGTGCTCAACCAAATTGTCAACAAGTTGAGTACAGGCTTTCTTCACAGGTTTATATGAGGCATCCTCTTCTGACTTCAACAGCTATAGCAGATGAAACGGAAAATGATTTAGTATTAAGGGTGCATTCATTTACATTGGATACATGCTGGTTTTATAACAATTACTACAGATACACAAGGATTTTGCACTACAAAATCATTTAACTTCTCCATAAAAGTTACTCAGTGAAGAAAAAATTAAGGGAAGTAAAAAAAAACCAAACCAAAATGCAAGAGAAGTAAAGAAAAATTAACTGCAACAAAAAGACAGAAGAGAACAGTTCTACTGATTTTTGCATTGGGATGAAAGCTAACTTTGCACTTAATGAAATAATGCAAAAAACAATAATGTAGTCATACTTGCCAGCAGCAACTAATAGGAGTTAGAAGGCTTTTTAAAATGCTTAGAAAAAAACCCTCACAAATTCAAAAGGAATGTTGTTTTTGACATGAAGCAGAAATATCAAACTAAGATGAAACATAGTTCTATGAACATTTTAAACAGTTAATTTAATTGAGCCCGTACTATAGCTTTTTCTTCAGTCCAGGCATTAAGAGGCACCTTGGTTTACTTGCTACCTATTTTCATGGCACTCCAGGCTAAAGTAAAATCTTTGGAGACCTCTAATTCCCCCATGCATGCTTTTGTTAATTTTGCTTGAAAGTTAATGAGCGCATACAAGTTGTAGAGGAGAAAGAGAACATAGGCTGAGATATAAACAAAGCAAGCTCATTTCGTAGAAAAATCAGAGTAAAATATAATGTAGAAGTAAGCTATAGTCTGAAGATTCACTGCTTCTATAAACTGTGTAACAAATATATTGGACGTGAAAATACACTTATCTACCATTTAAAAAAAATCTACATTACACTAGAGGCCTCATTTCAGAATTAAGTATCTTAGCTGTGGACTTCATGTTATGTCACTTGTTATTGAAGAGACCATGAAATTAAATCCAAACAAAAACCCTCCCCAAAACAAAAAGTGAAGTATTTTTAAAACAAATCATATGGAAAGAAAGAAACTAATGTTGGAGACAAAGAAATTTAAACCAAAGAAGATTTTAAAAAAGGTCAGATGATTAAAGGGCATTAATTGAATTTGTCTACTGTAAAGGACTGCTCTTATAGTCTCCCTTCAATGTGTTTTAGTACCAAAAGAAATGTTAAAATTCTTACAGTGATTGTGCCATATGTTCAACATTCATTACTTACATTTTGAAGAAGCTGTTCAAACCAATCATATCCTGTATCTCTACAAGCTGCAACCTAAAAGTAGTTTTGAGAATAAACTGGTTAAAAAAGGCATCTGAAGAAAAATTACTTCAATACAGATGTCATCTTAAAAGATCAGTAAACATGCATAGATATATATTTTGATATACATTCAGTATAATATCTTTGGAGATCAGAAACTGTCTTCTGCATTTGAAAAATAGTTCTCACCATTTAAGTGATCCCAGAATTTGTATCCCATACAACACAAGGCCTACACATTTTACTGGAGATTGCTGGCTTTGGTGTAACCAAATTTTGGTTTTGTAGAACAACATTTTGTACTGATTAAAGCACAAATCTGTGCCTGACATTAAAAATGAACGTGTGTGTATATATATCTATGCATATACATATTTTTATATAAACAAACTAAGCCTTCACTAGTATAATATGTCAGGAACAGTTCACAGGTGCTCCAAAATAGAATTGGCAGGATAACTGAGAATTAAGCTGAAGTCAAATCAACTGACTTCTCAGTCTGGAAAAATGCACACTACACTACCATTTATTAAAAATATTGAAAAGCAGGATGGAGTTTAAACCCATAATTTTAAGTAGTGAAGCGAGTACTTTTATTTAATATTTACATCTTGGTATAACTGATATTAAAATACCCTCTCAGCACAGTGGTTTTACACAACACATTTTCACTACAAATGTATAAGCATTTTATTTGAAACAGATTTTTTTTTTTTTTGAGACATGCTATTTAATTCGCTGCTCCTAAAAGGTAGATAAAATTATGCAGATACTAGTTTACTTTGGGTGAGAACATGACCCTGTATTTGTTAAAACAGCTTATTAACCTTTAAAAATAAATGTTATCAACTGAGGAAATTTTTCTTTTAAGAGACAACTTCTTAGTTAGGTTTAACTATATGCTGCTACTAGCATTTCCTCGAAAATGTAAAATATAACAGAAATTTGTTCTAACTGAACAAGTATTTTACACAACCTGAATATAATGTGGTCTCAGTTATCACTGCCAGCATATTAGTGAGCATTTAAAGTTTCCTACAGCCTGTTCCATCAGATGAATAATTATAGCATATATTCAGTGTCAGAAGACATATAAAGAAAACCATCTGATAATTAAATTACTTGCATATATTTTGTATTCTAAAAGACCACAGACAATATTTCAAAGATACTAAAAACATACTCAAATTTTGCATGCAACAATTCGAATTTGTATAACATACCACATCGGTGATGTTTAGTATTTTCCTGGTCATTGCTTCTTTGTCATGGTGTGGAGTTGGAGTAAACCAGAGCTTCTGGAATGTCTCATTTACTAATTTCTGAAGGAAAAAAAAACATTAGCAAAAATAAATAAGCTTATCTTGGCACGTAGGTATTATTTCTAATACATCCATATAATAGATTTGTTGATGATATATGCCATTTTGTAAGGAATTATTCAACCTAAGTGAGACTGTTGTAGAGAATGTTAACTGAGACAGACCCAGATCCACTATTACAGCAATTATACTGGCCCCTAAGCAAGCTTCACTAAAACGATTGCTGGGAACCGATGCTACAGAAAATGGAGTTACCACTTTCCTGTGCTAATTTGCATTCCTCAGGAAAACACAGTGAAGTGTTACCCTGAGAAGCCGATAACCGAAAATAAGATTACAATTTCTACAGCAGAATTAGCAGCAATTATAGATTACTTCAGCATTTTCAGAACAGCTGTGACAAGATGGGGAAGAGAGAGAAGCCAAGTCTCCCTACTCAAACATAGGAAGTTGGTTCCCTTCCAATGTTTTGGATGGAGGAAAAGATGGAATAGAATGAAAGTGAACTAATTATTCCCAAATTACTTATAAAGCATATAGCTGTAAGAAGCTTTCCTCATCCATGGAGACATAAAAAAAAACACATTGCAGATACTGCCTCATCTTTCTGAGGTTGTTGGAAAGACAAGGGAAAGGAGGAAAGAGAACAAGGTCATCCTTCTTTCCTAGCAGCACCTTGGATCCAGCTGTTCATCTACTGCTTGATTAACAGTCTTCTCTGAAAGCCACTTGGCATTAACGTATCTCAAGTGGTTAAAATATATGCTGCAGCTTTAAAGTTGCAGATTTCAAATCCCACTGAAACTGTGATACAAAATTACTACAGGTGTATTCTTAATTACCCAGCAGTTTTAAAATTATTTTTGCCAAATCAAACAAAAAACATCAGCGTAAGGTTTATGATTCAACACACAGTCTTAGTTTTACGCTCTTCTGCATATACATTGCACAAAGAGTAGAATATGATCACGTAAGTAACATTTTAGGGGATTGACTCATTAAATATTCAGAAGTAATGTGAAATCAGCACAGATGAATACTGTAAAATTTTTATATGCAGAACTTAAAAATCTGGTATATACTAACATCAACTATTTAATTTTGATTGACCAATTTTAATTGTTAGAAAAAAGTACCAGAGAAAACAGCTGCAAGAAGAAAAAAAAATAACACTCTATACAATGATATTTTTAAATCATTTGATTGCCAGCAAGAACTTGAAGAAAAAAGAAGAAAGAAAACCAAGACAGACAGCAATGTAGAAAGCTAAGATCACAGAATCATAGAATTACAGAAAAATTAAGGTTGGAAAAGACCTTTA
>NW_010539118.1:0-7209 GCF_000687285.1 Phaethon lepturus
ATGGTTTTAAACTAGAAGAAGGTAGATTTTGGCTAGATATAAGGAAATGACTTTTTACACTGAGAGTGGTCAAACACTTGCACAGGTATCCCAGAGAGGTGGTAGATGTCCAGTCCCTGGAAACATTCAATATCATTTGGACAGGGCTCTGAGCAACCTGATCTAGTTGGGGATGTCCCTGGTCATTGCAGGAGGGCTGGACTAGATGACCTTTAAAGGTGTCCTTCAACCCAATGGTTCTGTAATTCTGTGATTCTATGATTCTAATCCAAAACCAGTGAACTCAGTCTCTTCAAGTTGTTCCTGTTAACTCATTCTGTGTCATGTTCTGGGTAGGATTGGCAGACTGGGCCCATATATTACATCTTCACTATCATGCTAATACAGGGAAGGATGTTCAAGATCAAATGACCCTGTCACACACACCACCACCCTCTGTTGTCCTTTCTCTGTCCCAACTCAATTTTGAGTGAGCCATGTGCTTGCCAAAAAGGAACCTCTACACTTCTGGGGTGGGAAATGACTGAGTCTACAAGGATCCCAGGCAGTCTCACACCTACCACCAGCTCACCATGTCTCCCCAGCACCGACCCTCCTGTCCCCTGCTTCCTTCTCTACACTGCTGCAATGTCCCCAAGTCACAGCAGCCTGATAATCCTGTCAGGGAAGGAGCAAAGTGGTGCAGCAGAGCTAACGAGCCTGGACTCAGCCCTGCTGAGAAAGTAGTGGGGTTGTAATTGAAGTGAGCCATAAGTGGAGACCTCAATTAAAATTGCTTAAATTCAGTGGCATAGTCAAGCTCCGTTCAGGTTTAGACATAGCGGCTTTGCCACTCTCAAATTACTGTCACGGGCAAAAAGGAAACACCAAGCCAAAAATTTATTGTTCATGTAATTTAAATCTTACCAGCTGAATAACTGACTCAAAGAATTATTAGCTTAAATCTAATTATTACAGAAAAAGAAAAAAGTAGCCTGGACTTGCCACTCCCCTGCTGTGCTTCCTTGGTTATCATACCATCACTTCACCCCCCCCCCACCGGCTGTTTCCACTGTGTCCCCGTTTGCAAGGCATTTGCTATCACACTATACCTGTATTCCTCTACGTACCAGCATCATGCTAGGGGTACAGACATTTAATTTTACAGAGAACACTACTTGTTCCTAGTTGTATAAAAATTATGGTTATATGACATGATTATAAGCAAAAGTAAAAAATTAAGCAATAGCCACCTGACCATTACAAAAAAAGTTGCAGCTACAGCTGAACAAGCTCAAGTAAAGCTCCAGGCAGCCCAAGTTCAGACAAAGCCAGACAAGTTCTGTGCTTGCAGGGTTAGCTTGAAGCCTGCTGCCTCTTTCCTAGTGATAGCAATACCATGTTTACCAGGCTACAAGCCTACAACTAGGCTAGATGCTGCCCTAATGTGCAGATGTATGTCCAGATGTATACACACATAAAGTTACTCAGCCAGAGAGAGTAGAATCAGCTTAAATTTCCAAGGTCTACAGAGTTATTACCTTTTCTGTACAGTTGTGTCCTCTGTCATACTAGTGATGAAATTCCAGTCTTTTCCTAATCTGTTTTTGGTTATTCCATGCTGGGCTTCCAAACAGACCAGAGCTCAGCAGTTTTGTAAGAAATAATAAATTAACTCCCTGACAGAAAATACAAGTGTTCATGCCCCCAAATTAGAACTGTCATTTTCTTTTGTTGTCTTCTGTCATTTCTGCTTTACCTCATTTATGACTGTTTTGTACTCAGCACTGTTGTCTTCTACCTTAAAATCAATTCCAACCCATGTGGGAATTGCTTTGCCTTTCTTTTCTTTTTCTTTTTTTCTCCCCCCCCCCCCCCCCCCACCCCCCCCCCCAAAAGCCTGTAGCACTGCGTGGGGTTCCCTCTCCCTCAGATCAAAATAAGGTGTAGTTACAGATTTGGATGCTTTGAACTATTATCTACTGCCCCAGTCTAACTATGGGGGTTTTTTTTCACATTTCTCAAAGGCATGCTTGCCCCAGAATTGTTTTTAATAAATCTAGCCCACAAACACATGTGCTGAAGTACAAAGAAGCAGACAGATCAGACCTTCTGCATGAGAGTTGGGGTTTTTTCTTCCAAAAATTGATGATGGAAAACAAATTTTTTTCAAAAGACATGCCAAGATATGCACTCTTCCCAGACCCAGCTGTTTTGAAATGGGGTACATTTTAAAAGCACCTATTTCTAACAAAACTTTATTGCTGTTACCTATTAAATTTCTATTCATGTAGTCCAAACATTACTAAAATTTTCTGGCTTACTTTGGAGATGTTCTCTGCAGAAGAGGTTTGAAATAATAACCTTCCTTGCTTGTAATGTGACTAGAAAAAACAATCATTGGGCTATTGTCCCCTCCTAATTCTACCTTATTAAAAGCTTTGCTAGGAACCAATTCAGAAAACAATTTGGTCTCCATGTGCCAGATATGA
Organism: Phaethon lepturus; assembly: GCF_000687285.1. Classification (NCBI taxonomy): domain Eukaryota; kingdom Metazoa; phylum Chordata; class Aves; order Phaethontiformes; family Phaethontidae; genus Phaethon; species Phaethon lepturus. The sequence goes on from NW_010539118.1 coordinate 2,472, forward strand.
CTATCACCCACTGGGAGGCTTATGTGCTTCTCCTTTTAAACAGTTTCCTTTGCATTCTATATATGAATGCATATGTTGATATTATCACTATTTGGCTGGGATTTTCCCCAGCTCACAGAGCTTGTTTCTAGCTGGGTACAGCAGCTGAAGCAGTGGAAAATAGCTGGGAGATTCTCATTGCCAAAACCAAACACCTCACTCTCATTCTGGCATCAGCTAGTAGGGCTCAGTTTGATCCAACTGACTAGATACAGCTGGAAAAAATCTTCTGGGAGAAACATTGACTTCAAGGAACATGCTTTTATTGCATAGCTTGTCTGGGTGCAGAAGCACCCAGAGGACTTCCTTACCCATGAGACACAAGGACTTCCTTAGCTCTACCTCCACAGTGGTGTGAAGCAGAGGCCCTCTGATCCCAATCTAACGGTGCAAGAATATCTCCATCCTTTGGCACGCAGAGGAACTAAGGGAACTACAGCAGAAGGGGAATATCTAGGTTCCCTAGCCAAGACAGTGGGCTGGCTAGCACTTGAAGTTAAGTAGCTAAGATTAAAATCTTAAACAAACCAGGTGTAGAGTAGCATCACTTTCCCATGGATGTGAGTGGTGGAACAGAGGGTTAATTAGAGACACCATCCAAATAAGAGAGTGAGATAACCTTACACTGCCGAGAAGCCACGGCTAAAGTATATACTTTGGTCTTCCTGGGGGATCTGACAGATTCTGTGACTGAGGTAGACTGAAGCTGCCATGGATTACTAAAGCATAGTCCCAGATATCATTTAGGATTGGTTTAGAGCTTTCACCAATTCCTTTTCAATACATGGTTTTATTCTGTATTTATACAAAAACTCAAGCTTCATTAGTTGCCTCTTTACATACCTTGAGCAGAGCTTTCCATTTTCTGAACAAGTTCTTCAGCAGTGGCTGTGAGGCTTTTATTATTTTTATATGTTTTCATCAATTTTTGAAGCTTTATTTATGAGGCCCCACTGCTGTGCTGCCTCAGAGGTTAACAGATTACTACTATTGTAGTCAGTGAAATAGAATATTACTCTTAGAATACAAACCGTTCTCCTGGGACCCTCACTTTGAAATAAGTCTTTTACTCTGAATAGATTTCCCTTATGAAGCCAGACATGCATAGCATTATCTTGAGCCTGTCAAGTCATTTTCTGGAAACTGAGATAATCTGTCTTAATAAATAATGATCTGGTTCAACAATGTTCCTCATTTTGAAAAGACCAGAGGCTACTGAATTTTCTGACATAGTGTATTATGAAAACAAAATCTGTTTTAAAAATCATGCTTACCTAAAATTTTAAGAAGTAGTCTCATCATTTGTATTGTAGGGTTTTCTTTCATTTCCTCTTTTTAGTCATACCCATCTAATCTTCCTTTCAGCCGGCCCTATCATGTAGACAGGTTCTCAACATTGTACATTTCAAGGCAGTAAATACACCACCCAACTGACTGAGAACAGAAAGAGCAGTTAGTATTTTATAAAAATCCCAATGGAGCAAAAAATGCATATCACAATTATTGAAAGAAACTGGTAATGTACCAGGTGCAAAGGACCATTTGCAGGAAAAAAATAATGAATCGTTTTGAATAACAAATAATTTCATGATCTGTTCATGAACTAGCTGGGAACATTACATTTGTCTGCTGGATAAATTATTCATTATGAAATATTTCCTCAGCACCACCTGTGACTGTAAAGTTCTCAGAGCATTGTACTGTCATTTCACTAAGGACTTAAAGTTATTATTTAAAGCCTGTCTGTGTGTGGATATCCTAGAGTAGACGCTGCAGCAAATGCTGTAGTAAATACAAACTAATCATGCAAACCCAAATAAAATAAGAGAGATAATCACACCAAAAACATGATCAAATAGTCATCTTTTGTTGTCTAGGAACAGAAAATCATCAGTGACTGAAACTGGAGAAGGATTGGGAAGAAGCGAAGATGGGAGGGCTTACCTCTCTCTCCTGCTGTCACATTCAAACTCCTGCCTGCCTTTCCCCTTATTCTTCACCAGTTCTCCCACAAGACATATGAATCCTGCTGCTCATGTTCTCTCCACGCTCTAGTCCCCGCCGTCTTTTCTTCCTTACACGTAAGAACCCTTGGGCGCTTTCATCTGTGAGAACCTCTTCAGCGTGGATGCTTTCATTCTTGGCACTACCAAGCCAAAGCTGCCACCATTTTAGCAACATGTTGACATGAGCTGGGTGCTGCTGCTGCTTCTCCCTTCATCCCTTGTCTTTCACTCTTCCAGGTGCCAGAAGAGACCCCCAGATGTCACCTGGGGGAGAGACAGGCAACATGCTCACTGCTGCGTCAGTCAACACCCTCCTCTGTCCAACAGCACACAGATGAGCATGAGAGAAACATTTTGGAGGAACATCCCACACTGGGCTGGGGAGGACCAAGAAAAATGTTATTCCCTTTCCAGCTTGCTGGAAATGGCTGTCCTACTTGACAGCATTTTGTTTGCCTTAGCACATCCGCCACTTCTGCCTCCCGCCCCATGGGCGCAAATATGCAACGTGGTTGCTGGTATTTGAAGGTTACTCTAAAACCATTCTTTGTAAATGTGTGTATATATGCATGCACACAAACAAAAAAAATACAGCATTTGCATTCGAAAGGGCCAGGCTCACAGGAAACAAGTGTGACACTATTGTGAGTCAACTCCACAGAAGAAGTTGGCATAGTTCATTTTTGGCATTGACCATTTTTCTTCTGTCAGAATGCATCAAATGCAGGCTAAGGTCTGCATAATGCACAGAATAAGTCCAGAGTAAAAAAAAACACAGTAAAAGTGCTTTTAGAGAGGGGGTTGGAAAGCAAAGAAACCATGTATGTTCCCTGTGCCTGTAGTTTCAAAATGCCTGCTGCATGACTAATATTATTCCCCAATATATCTGCTGCAACGTATTTCAGAAAAGTAACGCTTTTTCCCCCCACCCCCCAAGTGACTGGAGGCAGGATGCTGAGGAAAGCAAAGATTTGCAGATGCTTTAAGACCCACTGTTGCCTTGCTCTTTCCAAACGTGGTGCAGGTGCCGGAGCTGCCGGTACAAACGTTGCGCAGAGAACACCGAGGTCCAAATCCAGCCAGCCAGTGCAGTCTTCGCTCCTCAAATGCACCCAGAACCTTTGGGTCAAGACCCATTTTAGCTGAGCTCTGAATCTGTCCGGGAGTTGCTGTGGCCCAGTCCAGAAGTACATCACACGCGCTAATACACAGTTGTGTTTGCAGCTCTGAGTACAAGTGAGTTCCCATTTGAAGGGACTCAGGATACCTGAGACAAAGCTGAGATATGTAGCTGGCAGTAACGATTTCTTTTCTTCATTATTCAATTTGTCCTATGAGTTCACGGACTGACACACCAGCTTTTGCCATCATCACCTCTTTTCAAGATGTGCAATAGCAGAAAGCAGATCTTTCTCATTGCCCAGCAGGTTCAATTCAGGGCAGAGTTTAAAAGCCCCCCCCCCCAAATTCCTGTTCTCACATTTAAACTGGAGAAAATGTGGCTCAACAAGCCACTGGCTGTGTGATCACACCTGCCAAAAATCTGTAACAGTTTTAACTTCCCTATATATTTTAATCTGAAGTTCTTACATAATGCCTAAAATTTCTGCCATTTAAAATCTGATCTTTCTTTACTCTCTGGAATCCATTTTATTTTTCTCAATGAATTTTTTATTAAGCCAAAGCTTTGGAGAGTGTTCCCATAAAAAATTATTTATGCTGAGGCTAACCTGAGAGAAATAAATAATCTTTTGTATATGTGCACATTAGTATAAGAAAAATGTGTTCTCTGCCTGCAATATTGTCTGTGCAACAATATTAGCAAACTTTGTATGAGTACAAGGTAGTACTTTAACTAAAACCTAGGTCAAGATTAAATAAAAAAGTATTTCACTATACAGAAGAAAATATATTGTCCTGTACTTCATGTGATACCCTGCAAGAAACAAACATTTTTGTGAGGAAATACATACCTGAGCATGATATTTTATTGGATTATTCTTAGCAAGGACTGAAGAGGTCTATTTGCAAAAACAAGGGTACTTCAATTAATATAATATGGACGTTTACCAGTTTCTAGATTTAGAGACCACTTATGAGCGGTCTCATAATATCCTATTTATCTGAACATAATTAATTCAAAGGTCAAGCATAATAAATCAGACCTGCAGCAGCACATAGAGTATCTGGTTAAACTCTGTGTATTAGAACTCATGTCACTCTCTAAAAACTTTTTACATTAAAAACAAGTGTTCATCACCAGGAATTTTGTACAATACATAGAAGTGTATAAGAGATACCAGTTTGTGATATACACACTGATAATTCACATATTTCAAATAATTTCCTAGTCTCATCACTGAAAATATATATGATAAAGTGGGGGGTTTTCCTCATGAAATGTCAGCATGAATTATTGTTCAAAAGGAAATAAGTTACAGAATCACAAAGTTACAGAATCATTAAGGCTGGAAAAGAACTTTAAGATCATCAAATCCAACCATCAACCCAACACCACCATGCCCCCTAAACCATATCCTGAAGTGCCACATCCACATGTTTTTTTAAACACCTCCAGTGATGGTGACTCTGCCACCTCCCTGGGCAGCCTGTTCTGATGTTTGACCACTCACTCTGTAAAGAAATTTTTCCTAATACTAGCCTAAACCTCCCCTGGCACAACTTAAGGACAT
>NW_010539119.1:0-324 GCF_000687285.1 Phaethon lepturus
TGGCCATTGTGTCCAGCCGGCGAGGTAGGTTCCCCGGCTGGCAGCTGACAGCCCCGAGGAGCGGGAGGACGGGCGGAGGGGTGCAGCAGGCCTCTGCCTCGCGCTCGCCCAGACGCGCGCCCAGGGCAGCGCTCCACGTGCCGTCAGCTCTTGAGGACAAGTGCGAAGGGGACGCCCGCCTCGGCACAGCCCAGCGCGCCAGGGGACACCTGGCCTGAGCGACCTTCGCCAACCCGCAGACCCCTGTGTCACGCCAGTGGTGACCCGCAGCCCGTGGCAGCTTCCAAAACCGCACAGGTTCTCAAGGAGACACTGAGCGGCAGC
>NW_010539119.1:439-675 GCF_000687285.1 Phaethon lepturus
GTGAGGGTGACCTTGGCCGCTGAGGGACAAGCGGCAGCCGAAACTAGATTCAGTACTTTGGGCCTCTGAAGAGCCGTGATTGAAGGCAACTTTTAACTGTCTCTGCCGTGCTGAAAACAAGTGCGAAGGCGACTTTGGTGTGTGTATTGGTGTTTACAAGTGATACAGGATAGGTAAAAAGAAGATGTCAGGTCGTCGTGTCGCTGCAGCATGTGATAGACGTCAGCTGCCACGGG
>NW_010539119.1:751-1031 GCF_000687285.1 Phaethon lepturus
CCCTTCGACTACCGTTTCTTGAGGCTGACGTGAGTAGGGCTTTTGGGAGGGTGGTGGTGTTCTCTTGGGACAGGCTCTCGGCCTGTTGGAGACCGTGCAGCCTGGCAGTGCGAGATGCTCGCGACTGTGCTGCCCAAGTGGCTGAAATCGTCGGGCAGGCCTGCAGCGCTCAGCAGCAGTGCCAGCAACAGCCCGTTCACATCCCCGTGTTTGGGATCCCCGTGTCTCAGCGGAAGCAGCGTTTCGGAGCTTTGCAGCTGGGACACAAAAGAGCCCCGCG
>NW_010539120.1:0-239 GCF_000687285.1 Phaethon lepturus
CTCCCCCCTCCCTCCTCCATCCCCCCCGCGCTCCCTCATTCTTCCCGTTTCCCTGGCAACGCACATCTCGCGCCGGAGATCCGTCCCCTCTCTCCCTCTTATCTTTCTCCTTTCTCTTTCATCTGTCTCCTAATCTCCCTCTCTATTCCAAAGCTCTGTCCTTTGCTTCCTTTCTTTCCCCCTCCCTTTTCATCTCCTCCAGTGTCTTCTCTATCTGGGGGTTACAATCATTCCAATCT
>NW_010539121.1:0-223 GCF_000687285.1 Phaethon lepturus
GCCGGAGCCCGCCGGCCGTCACCGGGCGCTCTGCGCTGGAGCTGAAGCACAACCCGTCTTTGCCGGCGGATGCCAGGAGAGGAATTTTGGTTTCTGTCTCTCCTGCTCCACCCAGCAGGTGCTGGAGCCTGAAATCCCCCGGGGCACCGCGCTCCCAGGGACAGGCAAGGCTCGTCTCTGCCCTGCTGCCCGGACACGCAGGAATGTTCCATGGCAAAGTACA
>NW_010539121.1:577-1646 GCF_000687285.1 Phaethon lepturus
GTGGGAGAGGTTTTCTGTTTCCCCCCCCAGCTGTCTCCGGGGGCCCAGGCTTTCGGGAATGGTGGATGCCTGTGGGGTATCGGGGTTTCGCCCTGGGACCCTGAGCCCCCTCCAGCCTCATCCTGGGGAGGATGGCTGAGGGCAGCAGAGGCTGGGCCAGCAGCAGGGACCAGCACGAAAGGCTTCTCTCTAGTTCTCCTCTCCTTTAAAGATGTTTATACATGTATATAAAAAAAACCAAAACAAACAACAAACACCCCAACCCTAAACCCTAAACTACAAAATGCCACGGCAGAGGTGGAGGGGAAGCCCCCGCCTCCCTCCTCCCAGCCCAGGAGGCAGCGCGGGCAGGCGAGGAGGCTGGAGCGGGACGTGCAGTCGCAGGCTGAGGATGCAGGAGCTCGGGGAGGGGATGCTGTGCCCTGGCACAGCCATGGGGAGCTGAGAGCAGCGGGTCAAAGCGGGGTTTGGCAGCGGGGCAGGGCAGGGCTCAAGGGTCTGGCCCTGGCATCCTCGGTCCCAGGCAATGGCAGAGGCATCGCCTGCAGAGCCGGAGAGTACGAGGAGACGGGCAGCATGAGGAAAGGCGGGCGCTGCCGCCCCGCGGGGTATTGAGACTCCCAAGGATGTGGGTCTTTCCCACCTTCTTGCCTGGGTTTATTAGCTGGGGGGTTGGTGAGTTTTCCTGCGCGGGAGGAACACATCAAAAAAACCTCAGTTAAATAATAGGGGGATAACCTCCCTAAAATTCCCCCCCCTGCAGGGCTGGGGAGGGGCAGGGGCGGATTTCAGGGCAGCCAGTGGGGGAGACCGGCCGTGGCATGGTGGGGACGAGTCCCGTCTCCAGGGGAGAGCAGGGTCCGCTCCTCAGAGCTCCTCGTGGATCTTCTCCTGGTCCTCGTCTGACTTCAGCTTCAGCTCCTCGGAGGTGATCTTCCCGTCCTGGTTGCGGTCCTGGTTCCTGAACATGTCGGCGATGACTTTCTCCGGGTCAGAGCTGGGCATGAGGCGGCCTTTCCCTTCTGCCACCTGGGTCTTGATGAAGGTGGAGAACTGCAGCGGGGAGAGG
>NW_010539122.1:0-1500 GCF_000687285.1 Phaethon lepturus
GGGAGTGTTTTGATTGTATAGAAATCAGTGACTGTGAAGACCAAGTTGTACCGAGCTAAGCTAGCTTTGTGGGATACCACCTAGCTTCCAGCTTTGCACAAACCTGCAAATAGAAGGAATACTTCAACCCTGTGTGCATATTGGCTTTGCATACTGGGTAAAGATCCCACTTTTCGGAACAACACCATCAGCTGCTGGTTTTTTTTTTATGCAGTGACCATGCATGAACTTTGGAGGACATTTTGACACTAAATAAAATCAAATTATATTTGTGAAATGATGATCAGGATGCCAAAGGAGAATCTTGTGAGAAACTAGGAGGCATAGTTGGCAAAGGTTTGAGAGTGAGCTTCAGGGTTGCTCTTGTTTCCGTTTAATATTTGGATTAATTCCTGTAGCACCCAAACATCATCGAGGTGGGCATCACCGTGCAGGGGCTGCACAGGCATATGCCTAAGCACCTCCTTGGCTCTAGGACCCCGAGGGGTCATAAAGGAGGTGCTGCAGACGGTGCCATATATGGGGCCTTGCCGCATGCCTCGAACCTCACGCACGGCTCCCACAGTCTCTAGCAGCGAGAGCGGCAGATTCCCGCCCCGATGGAAGAGGGGAGCCCTTGGGCGTAGGGACTCCGGTGTCTGGGACCGGCGGTAGCTCCGGGAGCTCCTTGCACGGAAGACAGCGAAAGGGGGCGGCAAGGCACAGGGCCGGCGCGACTGCCATTTCCCCTGGCCCTCGGCGCTGCCGGGCGGCGGGAAGGAGGGAAGGCGGGAGCAGGAGAGAGGGAGGAGAGAGGGAGGTGACCGAGTCTGACTGAACTGAGGCTCACACTGCCTGCTGCTGCTGTGCTGCTCCGGGAGTCCGGGCAAGAGGGGGAGAGGAAAGGAGAGGAAAAGCGAGAAGCAGGAAAGGAGACAGAAGATCACTAGAAGGGGGAAATCTGAGAGAAGAGGGAAGAGCAGAGAGGGGAGAGAAGACTTTCCATGTAGCTGGGGACAGAGGGAGAAGACTGGAGCTCAGAAACCGTGAGAAAAGCTTTCCAAGCAAGTTAAGCATTTTACTTAATCCCTGAAGAGCAGAGGGAGGAGAGAGCAGTTATCATAATTGCTGATCATAATCATTATTCCCAACCCCTCATAATTTAACCCCCAGACAGTTCAATGCACTATTCCAAGCTCTTCCTAGTTTCCTCCTCGGTGTAACTTCGGAGGACTTTGCCATCGCTTTCGCCTGGAGGTGAGCCTCGGAAGAAGGAAGAAAGTTTTGTGGGGGTTCTGTGCGGAGAAGATGGACTGGAACCACCGTTGCTGCTGGGGAGGCAGAGGGGAACTTCTCTGCCGGCTCACCCTGGTGCTGGGGTTTCTGCTGCCCGCCTGCAGGACACGCCTGTACACCAACCACTGGGCTGTGCGGATAACTGGGGGGCTACCGGAGGCCAACAGGATAGCTAGCAAATACGGATACGTCAATATAGGACAGGTAACCCTCCTTCCAACTACT
>NW_010539123.1:0-232 GCF_000687285.1 Phaethon lepturus
CCCTGCTGGCAGCGAGGGGAGGAGACTCAAAATAAAAACCCGGGCAAAATCTTCCATGAGCTCTGCAAGCGCAGCCACGTCTTTGGGACGAGGTCGGATTTTCCTGGGATAAGCCACGTTTTGCCATTTAATCTGCTAAGGCTCTTGGAGATGTGGTTTTGGGGAGGGGGATGCCAGGCAGGGGCTTTGCCTGCAAAGTGAAGGGAGGTGTGTGGGGTGGTGTGTGCTGGGG
>NW_010539123.1:502-1917 GCF_000687285.1 Phaethon lepturus
GCCGATGCCTGACCACCCTCTCGGTGAAGACATTTTTCCCAATCTCCAATCTAAACCTCCCCTGCAGCAACTTGAGGCCGTTTCCCCTCGTCCTGTTGCCGGTTACTTGGGAGAAGAGTTCAACCCCGGGGGCTGTCAAAGAGGGGCTGGGGGCCGGGGGGGTGCGTCCCTTGAGCCGTTTCTTAAGGAAGGAGAGGCGCGGCAGTGGGCACGGGGGAATGGGAGCAAAGCCCTGGCCCCGTCTGGGAAGGGTTTACGTCCACGGGCAGGTTGTGTCGCGCGTGTTCGCGTCGACCTCGCTCCTGCTTTCCGCTGCGGCCGGCGCTGCTGCTTTCCGCTGCGGCCGTTCGCAGGCGAGGTGAGTCGGAGGGGCCGGGCAGAGATTTCTCAGTTCAGATAAAGATGCTGAGGTCGCTTTTCAAGTCCTTGCCTTTGTGGCTGCGGGAGAAACACAAAACCATGTGAAACTCGTTGAGGTTTCAGCTTTGTTACGAGCACGAAACTCAGACCAGATTTCTGCAGGGGCTGTTGCGGCACTCGCTGCCCTCCCCGCAGCCCGGACGCCAGAATTAGACCCGATTTTTTTCCCTTTTCTATTTATTCCCTGCAAACTCCTTGAATGCCTTCTATTTTTGGTGCCTTTCATTTAGCCAAAGAGCAAACTGAGTCACCTGATGGATGAAATATTTTCTTGATAAGACACTTTTTTCCCCTTGTTTTGCTCCCCAAGACCGGTCCGTCCCGGCCAGCTGCTGGTCCTCACGGAAATATTTGCTATAACTAAATGTTACACAGCTGTTTCTCACTAGGGCATTCTTCAGAGGTGGATTATTTGTCATTCCCCAGCTTAATAATAATAATCCGTTAATGCATTTTTGTCATCCAATGAAGGAACAAAATGCTCCCATGTGTTTTTACAGCAACGGTGCTTTTCCACGCAGGCAGATGGGCTTCGGGCTCTCCCTGTGCCCCGACTAAATGCACTAAACGGCTCCCGCAGCGCCAAGATTAAGTCTTATAATATGACAGAGCGGGTCAGAATTGTATTAAAACCACCGACTGACAAGCGTATAAAAAGAGACATAAAAGGGAAGGGAAAAGTGAACGTTTCCGACATGCCTGTGGCCGTGGGGATCCCCTCCTCCACCCCCAACTTGTGCTTCCCGAGAATCTTGCGAAAATATTTTGAATTCTGCGCCGGATCAGGGGGTCTGTGGGTCCCTCAGCGCACGCTCGATGTTCTGCAGCCGGCGGGCTGCGGGCAGATGTTCCGCTCCAGGTCCAGATGTGCTGCACGAAGCGCTCGCCTTCCCCCCGCGGCTCCGGGGTTTTGCCGGAGCGTCTCCCAGGAGCATCCCCAGCGTCTCTGGGGAACAAAGTCGCCCTTTCAGCGGGTTATCAGGTCTCCGATGAAA
>NW_010539124.1:0-241 GCF_000687285.1 Phaethon lepturus
GGGCACAAAGCACTTGACCCCCCAGTCAGTATCAGGGATCCCATGGAGCACAGAGCCCTTGTGCAAAACCAGGGACCCCATGGGGCACACAGTCCCTGCCCAGGGACCCCCAGGGGAATGGCCGCCCCCAGGTCCCAAGGGACACCACGTCCCTGCACAGCCCGTCCCCGCAGCCTTTGCTCACCGGCCTTGCTGGGCTTGATGCTGACGGGCTGGAAGCCAGTGGTGAGGATGGGGGGGT
>NW_010539124.1:565-785 GCF_000687285.1 Phaethon lepturus
CGCACCCTGACCATTTGCCCCACTCCGACCAGGCGCCATCCACTGTGGGCACAGCTGGAGGGTCAGCGCCCCACTGCCACCCCCCTCCCTTGCCCCAGGGCCGGCAGAGACGGACACACGGGGAGGTGGGAGGACGAGACACTGGGGGATCAGGGACTGCGATGGGTGCAGCACGGGGTGCGGCATCGGCACGGCAGTGGTGCCCCGGGCAGGGTGGGTA
>NW_010539125.1:0-354 GCF_000687285.1 Phaethon lepturus
GCAGGATGCGGCCAGGGGCAGTCGCTGGCATCCGTCCCCACCACCCAAATCCCCTTCGTGCCAGCCAGGAGGGCTCAACCCCCCCGGCACCACGGGCTGGAGCTGCTGGGGAAACTCCCGAGCAAATCCCTCTCTTCCCGTTTTGCCGAGCCGTTCTCCCAAGTATTTTGGGACCCTGATCCTCCCCGCTGGTGCTCCACATGCCACCCTGGGGCTTGGGGAGGTCAAAAAACAGCTTTTCAGCTCGCAGGTGCTTTCTGCTGCCTGGATTAGAGCTTTTGGAAATGTTCAGAGTTGCTCCAACCCCATCCTCCATCCTCATCCACCATCCCAATCCTCCCTCCTCATCCCCAT
>NW_010539125.1:756-1087 GCF_000687285.1 Phaethon lepturus
CGTGCTTTGGGGCTGCTGGTTGCCAGCCAAGCTTTGAACTGAGCTCCCTCTCTGCAGGCTGGGACCCCCGGGTGCCCGGCAGGGCGGCCCCGGGACGTGGCCGTCCCCGTGTCCCAACCTAGGGCTGCCCAACCTGGGCTTTGAAGGGAAGCTCAGGGATTTGGGAACTCCAGCCCAAAGGGAAAGAAGAAAACAAAGAAAATCAGTAAAAAAGGCATTATTTCACCAATCTGCTTTTGCCCTTTTATTTTCCAGCCCAGAAACAAGCCCTTTCCCAGCTGACTCTGCTCAAATCCCCCCACGGGCATCACTCAGCTCCCCGGCCGTGCCC
>NW_010539125.1:1327-1669 GCF_000687285.1 Phaethon lepturus
GCATGGCTGCGGGGGGCTGGCGGTGCCTGGCGGCTTTCCCGGCATCTCCCCCTCGGCAGGGAAAGGCGGCAGCGGTGCTTCCTCCTCCCCGTCCCTGCCTCGGCGCTAATTAAAGCCGCCTCCGGCCGGTGTTCGATTAATTCTCGCCACATCCAGCTGCACCAGCCAGGGCGACGGCGAGCGCCCGCGTGCCGGAGATGCGGGCACGGGATGCAGGCGGCGAGCCCGGGATGGCGGCTCCTTGGACCACTCGTGCATCGAGTGTGCCAGAGCTCTGTCCCAACAAGCAAGGGACAAGCCAGCCGAGGGCGGGGACCCTCCAGCCCCCATGGGGAGGGGGAG
>NW_010539125.1:1828-2133 GCF_000687285.1 Phaethon lepturus
CGAAGGGTTTGTACCGCCCCGCCCCAGACTGCTCCCTGCCAGTCCCGGGAGGATGGCTGGGAGAGGGGCTTTTATTTCACGGCACAAAAAATGCCAGAACATCATGGCGAGGCAGTCAGTCTCCTCTAAACACCTGGCCAGAATTACAGGGACGTAAAAGTCCGGGGCTGCTGCCATTAATTGGGCTGACCTCCTCCAGAGCTGCCTTTCACCAGCCCCTGAGTGCCAAAAAACATGAGCCAGACCTCTGAGAAGGAGGGAAAAATGGGCAAAATTTGCTCTAAAAGTGTAGCCTGTCTGGGGCT
>NW_010539125.1:2315-2524 GCF_000687285.1 Phaethon lepturus
GGGTTGGTCCCCCCCCCCCCAGCCCCTCCATCCGTATTTTCCCTACTCCAAGCCCAGAGCATCCATTGCTCTAGTTGCCCGACCAAAATTTGATGCCTTGCAGACTTTAAAGCAATTAATAAAGAATATATGGATGCTGGCTGGGAGGGGTCATGAGCTGGGCAAGGGCTCGCTGCTGCTTGTGCATATATACATATATATATTTTTTT
>NW_010539125.1:2591-3164 GCF_000687285.1 Phaethon lepturus
TTATTTTTTTTTTTTAAATAGATGAGGAGGCTGGTGGAGAAGCTAAACAGTTGCTAAGCAACCTGGCTGCTTCCCAGCTTGGGGATGTAGGGATGGGGGAGCCGAGGTGGGACTGGTCCCCCGCGCCGGACGGGCACCGCACAGGGCTGCGGGCGGTGGAGATCCATCAGCTCCCCCGGGAGATGCTCTGGAGAAAAGGCCCCCATGGAGGGTGAGGAGCCAGGCTCCTGTCCCCAAAATGCCACGGCCGAAGCCCCCACAGCCCGAACCCCTTGGGATGCCGGGGGAGGCTGAACAAGCCCCGTTCCCAGCTCCAGCTGGAGGAGACCTGGTGGGAAGGGGGTCACACCACGATGGGGGCCGTCCCCAGGGGACCCCTGCAGTGATCCCATTCCTAAGCCAGGGATGAGGGAAAGGAGGAGAAACACATCCAAGTGATGGCAGCAAACCCCCCACGTGCTGAGCGGAGAGGCAGCAGGTCCAGGTGACGGGAACCCCTATGGCATCCCCCAACCCCACAGCCCCCTGGCCACGCTGTCCCCAACCCCTTTGGGGCCACTGTGGCCACCAGCA
>NW_010539125.1:3230-3557 GCF_000687285.1 Phaethon lepturus
CTGTGCCATCGCAGGGGTGCTTAAATAAAATAGTGTCTCTGGGCAAGGATGGGGAGGCAACAGCTAGCACCCCAGGTTTTGCATCCTTGGGGCCATCTGCTTTGCTGGTCAAGGAGTCAGGAGGTGGCACAGGCAGCCCCGTGGCCCATCATCACTTCTCTGGGTGTGTGGAGGGGAAATAATAATAATAATAAAATCAATTTTTGAGCACATGGAGGAGTCGGGGGCGATGACTGTCACAACAGGGTCACCTTCCCCGACGGGGACACAATCCCGGTGAACAACCCTGGGGGCCGAGCGCTGCAGGTTCAAGGGGGTCACGGCCGG
>NW_010539125.1:4178-4444 GCF_000687285.1 Phaethon lepturus
TGCTTCGGTCAGCGACAGCCCCACATGCCAGGGCAGGAAGACTGGCCGGGGCACAAGTGCCTGCACCCTACAAGACGGTCCTTGGCATTTGCCATCAATCCGAGACACCCCCAAATGCTGGCAGCCCCCAGGTGACCCCCCTGCAGCAGCAGGAGCGCAGGCAAGCCAAGAAACATCCATACTCTGAAATCTCTGCTCCGGAGGGGATGAACAAACCCGCGTCCCCTGAAACCCACCCGCTACCCCCCACTGGGGCCTGACCCCTC
>NW_010539126.1:0-9880 GCF_000687285.1 Phaethon lepturus
ATCCTACTCTGATTTGATCGGTAATAAATGAGATCAGCTTCTCCCCATGACGAGTCTGTGTTGCCCGTGATGGTAACCGGTGAGTGATCGCCGTGTCCTTATCTCAACCCACAAGCCTTTTGTTGTACCTTCTCTCCCCTGCCCAGCTGAGGAGGGCAGTGATAGAGAGGCTTTGGTGGGCACCCGGCCTCCAGCCAGCGTCAGCCCACCACAGGATAAAAGGAGTATCTCACATCCCTCCTGAGCCCCCTGGGAAATCAATCCGGTAAAAATCCAGCATTACTGAGTCACCGAACCAGATCTGGGAAAGGGGAGGTTTCAAAAACGGTTACGTACCAGGGGAAAAAAAAAGTTCAGGGGCCTTCTCACCCTGTGCTCTGGTATCTACTGTGTTTGACCACTGACATAACCAACACACAGGCAGCTCTGCACAAAATTCTTAAAAACTTCCCTCTCCCATGTCCTCTCCTCGTTAGCTTGTAGGAAATGACTGTGGCTAAGGTTATCACCCTCATTTTCAAGTTGAATGAAGCGAGATTGTTATCATCCTCCCACGAATACTACCAAAATAAAATTCCTAGCAAACACAGCATGGAGTAATACATCACAGTTGCACAGAAACAGAATAAACTTTCAGGACTATTTCGCAGATTTAGTTGAAGAGTATTCTTTCTGAAATATATTTGTCATTTATAAGACAGTATTTTTAAGATCCTTTTAAAATGCATCAATTTCCTTTCAACTCTTTAAAGATTTTAAATAATAATAATAAAATAAGAAAAAAGAAATAATCCCAAAACACATCTCTCAGGAGATGGGGGAAAGGTAATGAACAAAATCTCCCAGGCACACAGACATCATTCCAGACAGCGAACCACTCATAACATTGAAGAATTATACCTGTTATGCTAAATGAGCCACTAGTCTGGAAAACATGACTGATAGGTCTCTTGCACTGAATTACTCTGGGTAATTTATTCCACACCTGCATGGCCAAGTAACTGACTGATACGCATTTGAGAGCCAGAGAAATGGAGCTGACTGTACCGTAATGTAATATAAAAATCAAGAACAACACTACACTATTTTACAGTTAGCTGTGTAAGTCTAGTTTAACTGTTGGTAAAACTGTTCTAGCAAAGAAGGAGAATTCAGCACTCATACTTACTGAGGAATCAGGAAGATGCTCCTCCTCTTGAGAAAAAGAGCTATTGAAAGCTCTAAATGTCTCACTGTTCTGTTTGTGCTTTTCAATTGTTGCTTGAATGACCTGAGACAAAAATTCCCGCAAAGATGAGAAGCATCACAAAAGGAGTCTTGGAAAAACTCTCTCATAGGAAAATGGTTAGGATTATCATTTCAGTGAAAAACCCTTACACTTGGCATAAATGAAATGGAAACTTAAAAACGTTAATAGCTACAAGGGGTGGTGTTAACTCACTACCATTTAAGCTAAAAACTAAGACTGCTATCGGACAGTGTCTCTAGGTCAGACTAGGCTAATCTCTGCCTCCTCAGCCTCTTCTCTTGCTGGGATTGAGCCCTGCAGGAAATGGGAACCTACTCGAAGCCCCCATGCACTGCCTGGAGACTGTGGGTCAGCAGTGGGACCCTGAACGGGGCTCCACATTTCTCCATAAGCAGCTTTGCTATCCCGGACTACCCAGCTTCCTTGCACAGCCACATTCATTCAAAACACCCAAAAGATCATTTTTAAAGCAGAAGTGGCTGACTGCATGGATTTCTACCCATATCAGAACAGTTTTGTATTAACCTGAATCCATTCCCTCTTCTCTTCTTCTGTCCTGTTAAAACAAAAGAAAAATACAGAAAACATCATAACTCCAGTTCCAATATTTTCAGTAAAGTCAGTTCACATCTTCATAGCTTTATATCCATCAGGATTTTACTTAGCTTTTCTATCCGCTATTTTATAAACATTATTAATAATTACTGACCTCAATTATTATCAAACAAATGCCAAAAATAAGTGGAACCTGCAAGCACTACTATAAACACCATAAGCATTCCATAAAGCAAATCAACACACTCTGCCTTAGGACCAACACATTCTCTTGCATATATAAGTTACACATCTCCGATCCTCATCTCCCAGTTTAAAGCTCCATCATCCCAGCACAGCCATATCCCCAAGATCATAAATTTCACAACCTCGAAAGACAGAAGCAGCAGCATACCTGGCTTGTAGTTCCAGCGATCTCTTTTTTCCTGTTATTGAAAATGTATGAGCCACGTTTTGCTTGGCTATTTCTTGGACCTGTAAAAAGAACATGTCAGCTTCTTACTAGTCACCACTGCCTTTCAATCATTTTTAATGACTTACAAATATATTCATTCTTTGAAATACTTAGTTGAAAGAATCACTCAGAATACAGTATACAGAGGTAGAAAACACAACGGATTGTTTCCATAATTATTCATCTTACTACAAAACTTCTGACTCTGTATCACCAACCAGCCCTCTGCAGCAGTAGGAGGAAAAGTTGGCTCCTGTGTCAGCTAGGTGTCAAGGGAAGGCTTTCGATCAAAGCAGAATCACAGAATCACAGAATCACTCAGGGTTGGAACGGACCTTCAAGATCATCAAGTCCAACCGTTAACCCAACGCCACCACGCCCCCTAAAGCATGTCCTGAAGCGCCACATCCACACGTTTTTTGAATACTTCCAGAGATGGTGACTCTGCTTATGACATGGGTAGAAATGTTATGATCGTTAACAAGCATGTACAGAGTCACCACCTTCTTACCCACCTTTGGATGATTACCTCACGATAATTAATTAAAAAAAAAAATAAATCCAGAGCTGGATTTTTATTATACCTTATGTGTCTAATATTTCTACATATATATTGTTGTCTTTTTGGATTCAGAGGGGATCTGACACTATTGAGTGGGGAAGCATTAAAACGGGTGAAAAGAAGATATGCAAACCTGCAGTCCTGCAATGTCCATCTTCTCTCGAACACTGAACTTCTGGCCTATTAGTCTCAGTTTTGGCACACAGTATAGCACCATGCTGTTAAACTGTAACAAGGGAACATTTTAAGTCGAGGGATGACAAGCTGGGCAGAGCCTGCATTTTGACAGTTTAGAATTCCGGTGTGTTTTACTTTAAAACCCAGTTCTCAAGAAGAGATTTAAGGAGCAAGCTAGGCTCACATATAGTTACTTGAAAGAAGTGGACAGACAGAAATGTATCAGCCAGTCATTTCCCCCTTTTTCCCCTCTCTCTGGGACCCGTTCAACTGCCTTGAAAGCAAATGAGAGTTAGTCTCAGCATCAGCAAGGGCTGGCCATCTTATGCCACAAGGTGGTACAGCTGGAAACGCATCTCCATGGGCACTTCGCAAAACACAGCCTCTGAGTAGGGAGATGAAAAATACCCCATTGGGCCTGACAAGCCATCAGCAAAGGCACAAGCATGGAAGAAGGAAGGAAATCCTCAAGGAAAAAGCATCAAGAGAAAACTGCTGCTCAGAGGAAGGAGGAGTTGGGCTCAGCTGGCAACAGCTTTTTGTATTTGAGATTAGGAAGATGGAATTGTACCATTTCACAGCACAACTCTGAAAATAAGAGAGCAACACAAAAAACTCACCAGGAATAAATACCTATCCTGTGCTGTGCCATTCTTTGCTGAAAGTTTCTGAATGTGTCCTTCTTTAATGAGCTCATTGGCTGGGTTAACAATATCTTCTTCACCACCAAGTCGCTCATAGACTTCCAAAAGCTTGTGCATCTTTTCCTGCAAGTACAAAACCCCCAGCAATTTAAATAAAATAAATTATTCCACTTCATCTATTACCCACAGTATCATTTTTGTGGTAAGTGTAAATAAGTAGGAAAGAAAATAGTCTTTCACTTCTGCTATAGGTTTGCAGTTTCAAAAATTAACAAAATTAATTCCATACTCTTCAGTACTCCTTCCCCACTCTGCATTAGTCACTCACGAGTCATACTTGGATCGTACTATTTTAACGACAGTTTGAGATCAGTCTATTTGATAATTTTAGATATCCCTATTCAACAATACATATCTTTGGAAGCGGTGGCATCAGGTCCAGTAAAATCAATGGCCACATTAGAGATGTTACCAAATTGGTTCCAAGTTTGAATTTATTATCTTTATGATAATAGTTTGAATTTATTATCTTTATGATTCTTTATGAAGGCATTACGTTTTCCTTTTCAGCAAAGCACTGTTTCTACTTTAGGTTAAGTAATCCAAATATTAAAATCCCTCTACACAGTATTCAAATGGATAAAGGTAACTAGTTCACCCACTTGGAGCTGGTATATTAAGCACTGCAGCAGCTTCAATAAGTCAAAGTAGGAAAAGTGTGTAACTTGCTACTGAGTTATAGCTTTTGGAAAGGTTTGGCTTTTGACCACAAGCTGGACTGATGTGCTCCACATGGCACTGTCAGCAAATGGTCAGAAAGTGAGGACAGAGATCTATGCAATTACACACAAAAATATGCACAAACACGACTCTACATGATACCCCAACCTGTCTATAGATTAAGCTGGAATTTCAGGTCTTGGCACACTTTGTTTACCCCCATTTGACTTGAAAAATTTCACCACAAATACACCAGCTCTTGCGCTGCATTGCTCCCCATCAGCCCTTACTGACTGCCCCTGCACGCCCGCGGCACCTTCTGCTGGGATGCGCAAGTTGGGAAGCCACGAGGTCAAACCTGAAATTCTTACTTGGGTACTTCTCCTTCGAGTCTCTGATCAGGCATAACCTATTAATTACAGAAGAATTCAATGCAATAAGAAGCCCTCTTAGAGGCTTCAGGTTCTTATCAGCAATAAACAGGGGCTGCAAAATTATTGTAGCAACCGCTTCTAACAGGTTTTTGCATACTAATAGAAAAAGCATCCAACACCGAAAGCAACTGGCTGGTGGCTTCATATTCCTGCTATCGGTGGAGATACTGTATACAGTTCCTAGCAAAAGTCACTACTTGCAGAGGAGTTGTTCAAGGCCTCAAACCAGAAAAATTTCCACCAAAATATATCCTTATCAAGAGGGCACAGTGGACTCAAATAGAAATAGATGGTTTCAAAACTGCTTTTCACTGAGACATACTGAAAATACACAGACATCAGCTGGTTACTTCCCCGCAACAGCCACAGGAAACGTGGTCTCATGGTGTCCTCACCAGCTGAGAGAAGGAAGTAAGGGTCTGATACAGAAGGGGACGTAAAACTTGTGCCCACAAATGGTCAGTGAGTCTTAAGCCTGATACGTAGCGTTTCAGATCTATTAGATATACAAGCTGCTGAGGCACTTGCGTGCACAAAAGGGATAACATCTGTAACTATAAAGTCCATTTACTTTAATGGTCTAGAACACTAGCTGTTCTCTATATAAAACATGTGCTAACATTCAAAATCTCCACGGTCTCAGACTACCCAGCTTCAGAAGTATAGCTTACCAAAGCTACTGACACATGCTAAATGCACACTCTGTGTGCATTTAAAATGAGACAAAATCAAACCAAAACAAACCTCGAGTCTGGAGAAGACCTGTAGGACTAAAAAAATAAGTGTGAAAATCTGCAGGGACACCTTATGAATGGACCTAATTGGAATACTTTCAATATATTTCAATGAAAAGAAAATAATGACTTTTTGAAGACCTCCTTTTTTAATCCACTGGGGCCTTAAGAATAAGGAAAGCGAATTTTAGGCCAAACAACCCATGGTAACCACAATAGGATCACTTATGATAAAGAAAACTCAGATATGCAACTGATGTTTAAAGCCTGACTCACTGTATTTGAAAATTCTCCTCAGCCTACTTTACTGACCCTATTGCAATGGGGGACCATTGGTTCAACCAAGCGTTCCACTCAGATTACAATTCCGTTATGCAATTTCTACTCACCATCTTTCGGATGGCTGCATTCGAATGGTTTGCTGCTGTAGATATCAGCTCCAGTGATTCTGCAATACAGGTAGCAACAGTTATGCATTCTCTGGATTATCTCTGTTAATAGCACCTTGGGGTTTTTTTCACCTCCTTGATTAGTGTTTTTCCAGCAAAATTGCTGTTGCAAAAGCAAGGACTGTATTTTTTCCTTCCATAAAGTAAAAGGAACACATAAGCAGTTATATATACAATCACTTTGGCACATTCAGCTGGTCCATGTGCATCTAAATGTTTAATCTTTCTCTCCTAAAAGTCTTCATAAGCATGTTTTTACAAGTGTTTTAGGAAAACAGGGCTTGTGTGCTTACAGTAACAGGAACCCTGTTTCGGTCAAGAACACAAACTCCTAGAAACCAGCAGCAATCCGTTTCTCCTGTTCCTTTGTGTTAACTGAGTCTAACCTGCTTTCCTAGGGAAGCATATACATTTAAGACCATTCTTATTTTCTTCCTCTGGCTATTGCAAGGAGGTCCTCCTGTATTTGTCCTTGGCCATACAATGGATTAAATAAAAATACCAGATGTTCTGCCATTAAAAACCTGAATATTTTGTCATTGTTTATTTGCCAAAGCTCCTTTCATTCCTAGAGCTGACATATCAACCCTTTTCTTCTCTATACTAAGAGTATTCAAAATCCCTTTGTGCTATGTTTGGCAATAGTTTGATTAGTTCAAATCTCCATTTCTACTATAGCCCTAGTTGAAAGTATCTGAACATGTGAAGAAAAAACTCTCCAAGATTTTATTGTGCTCATTAGACAGAGAGGAGTTTACATGTACTTTCAGCATCTTTCCTGTCTGGAGACTCTTCTGGAAGTTTCTTCAAGTAGTCCTTTAGAAGAAGCTCATAACGAGGAATCCTTTGCACTGGTTCAAGCATGTGATGCTGTAATGTCAGGTTTCCACACACCTCCTGTTTCTGTAACGGAGAGAAAACAAGCACGAAAGGATTTGGTTTTGTTCCTGCCTTTGGCGTGAGACAGCAAGGAACAATTACCATTCACGTAAGTTAGAGGAGCATAAAACAACTTGTCAAGCTATCATAGAATCATTTAGCTTAGAAAAGACCCTTAAGATCACTGAGTCCAACCATTAACCTAGCACTGCCAAGTCCACCACTAAACCATGTCCCTAAGCACCACATCTTTTAAATACCTCCAGGGATGGTGACTCCACCACCTCCCTGGGAAGCCTGCAGCCTGTTCCAATGCTTGACCACCCTCTCGGTGAAGAAATTTTTCCTGATATCTAGTCTAAACCTCCCCTGGCGCAACTTGAGGCCATTTCCTCTCGTTCTATTGCTAGTACTTGGGAGAAGAGACCAACACCCACCTCACCACAACCCCCTTTCAGGTAGTTGTAGAGAGCGATGAGGGCTCCCCTCAGCCTCCTCTTCTCCAGACTGAACACCCCCAGTTCCCTCAGCCGCTTCTCAGAAGACTTGTGCTCCAGACCCCTCACCAGCTTTGTTGCCCTTCTCTGGACACGCTCCAGCACCTCAGCATCCTTCTGGGAGTGAGGGTGCCAACTCTGAACAGAGGATTCGAGGTGCGGCCTCACCAGTGCCGAGTACAGGGGCACCATCCCTGCCCTGCTCCTGCTGGCCACACTATTCCTGATACAGGCCAGGACGCTGTTGGCCTTCTTGGCCACCTGGGCACACTGCCAGCTCATGTCCAGACGACTGTCAACCAGTACCCCCAGGTCCCTTTCCACCGGGCAGCTCTCCAGCCACTCCTCCCCAAGCCTGGAGCGTTGCATGGGGTTGTTGTGACCCAAGTGCAGGACCCGGTACTTGGCCTTGTTAAACCTCATACAGTTGGCCTCAGCCCATCGATCCAGCCTGTCCAGACCCATCTGTAGAAGCCTTTCTACCCTCAAGCAGATAGCAGAGCTGACAAGTTTCACGTGAACCTTTGTCCCATGACTGGCATTTTCTGCAGATAAGCAACAACCTTTTAGATTTTGCATGTTTCTTCACAGGCTCAGAAAACCTCTTCCCTATGTAGCATTTCTCCCCCCCAAAGACTATATAAAATCAGAAGTTCCATGGGGATATATTGCTTGCTAGAAGTTACCGTACAAGCAGCAGATATACTGCTCACCATCTCTGAAGAAGGAGCTATCTCAAATTCTCTTTTTTTTTTTTCCACTTGACCAAAAAGGGGGGTAGGTTTGAGACCGATTACACTAAGCATTATCCGATAAGGCACCGAACTGCTCTGCTTGCAACTGTACTGAGTTTTGCAGTGTACTTATTTTCACAGGATCCCTATGAAGGGATATTTCTATTTAAAAGAGGGGAGGAGAAATGAGAAACACAGTAAAAGTAACTTGTTTTAAAGCACATGGGAAGTTTCTGATAGCGATGTCATCTGACTCCTGAATCCCACATCAGCATGTTAACTGCCTGTATACACACAGATGCTCTTCTCTGTAGCATTATTTTTACGTCAGCTCTCTAATGCCACATGTTGTTTAGGGGTTGCTTACACTAGAACAAAACAACTACAGTAATTTCAGTATGCTGTTCTCAGAGAAAGGCACTCGTTTCAGGTATTTGCAATTCTCCTCATAAATATTACAGCCCACAACACACTGCTGACTTGCCCAATTCTCAAAGCAAAGTCTGGAGATAATGAGTTGAACGTCTGATAGAAAAATGTTAGCCACCTTTCCAGAAATCTGAAGACATAAATTTGCTTTTAAAAATATCTTGTCACAGCGTAACAGAGCGAACAATATTTCTGTTTATAGGAGCTGAAGTGAATTTATTATCTCTCAGAGTTGTACAGCACCACGTTTCCCAGAAAATACAACTGGGATGGAAAGAATCAGAGATTCCAGGAAGAGCTAAAAGGGACACAGAACTTCACTACTGCATATTAGTGCCTGGTTTATATTCCTAAATCCACTACTACAACCTTCTCCATTGTCTTTTTATTCCTGCAATTGGATGAACCCTAACACTGAACAGCAACAGGGAAGCAGAGGAGGAAGTCACTTCAAGGCTCATGTCAGTTGTACTCACATGCCAAGCGTATCCTCTCTAAAAAGTCAGCAGTGACAAAATAAACTTCCAAATAGGATAAGTTTAATGCTATGTGATTTTTAAACGTTTACAGAGTTTACACTGCAATTCAAATGACTTTACTAGAGGACAGATAAATGTATATTCTGTGTTTAATTCATGTAACAATCCAAAACACAGAAATATGTATTAAAAAGTACTTACATGATGGCATAAGGAGAAAGCTGACAAAAGACAAGTCCTAATAAACTCACCAGCTATCAAGTTTTGGCCCCAGAAGGTGGATGTGAACCAAATAGAAAGTATATTTATCTTCAAGGTCAGCTAAAGTGAACTTGGTAAGTCACAGTCATCCACTTACATCACATCACAAGTACCATGTGATTTTTGTTTTCTGTTTTCCCTAATTCAGCATAATTAATTACTGTCAATGCCTTAAGCTGTATAACTATTCCTTTAACAGCTCAGGTGGACAGTGTGTTACTGCAAGATCACAACAGACTTCACCTGGTATTCTGAAAAGTAAGTGTGGCTTTTGATAGCACAGAGATAGGTCAGATGAGTGGACTGAGCGTTCTGGGTCAAACCTTTTCCTCCTGCAGCTACAGTCATTGACAGAAGCAAAAGGTGCCGTCACGTTGCCGCTAAAATAACCTACAGTGAAATACCGTCATCAGTAGGCTTCAGAATCGCATCTGCTGTACGCATTGCCTGCGTTCATACTGTTTAAGTTTAGCTCGAGCAACAGCACAAATACTCATGGTGTCGGGCAGCTGCAGACCAGTTCTGCAGACTGACAGCTAACACAAATCGTTTGTGTTGGCCGCTGCGTGGTGAGACGAGACAAGGTGAATTTTGGGGTGGGCAGATGCCCGTGCTGTAGGGAA
>NW_010539127.1:0-234 GCF_000687285.1 Phaethon lepturus
GGAGCGGCGGATGGGGCGCGCGAGGGGCCAATCCCCGTGAAGCGATGACCCCGCTCGCTCCTCCCCGCCGGCAGTGACGTCCTGGGGCCGCCCCAGCCATTTTGGAAGCGGGCAGGGCCGTCGGCTTCTTCTGGGGAGGCCATTTCGGAAAGGCGCGGGGCGGGGCGGCCATCTTGGAAGCGGGCGGCGCTTGGGAGCGAGATCGCGGCGGGTCCGGCCTCCTGGCCGTGGTGT
>NW_010539127.1:299-8694 GCF_000687285.1 Phaethon lepturus
CCTTATCGTGTGGTGGAGTGATTTTCTACGTGAGGCAGGGGGGGGTCAGGTGCCGTTACTGCAAGACAAAGGCTTCTCTGCCTGGGACCAGCACCACGGCTCAGCTCTTGAGTTTCCTCACCCATTGTCCAGTGATGACCAGTTTGCAGTCCTGGACTGATTTCCACTGTATGGCTTGATTAGTTGCTGTATTTTCTTGAATCATTTTTAACCAAAAGCTACCAGGAAAGCCCATGCCGGGGTGTACGGCCGGCAGAGGGGTGCTGGGCCCCTCGTTCCAAGGGCAGGTGGGGGGAGCATGTTGACTGAAGAGCCCTTCGGCCCTAAACCCTCTGGGCTGAAAACATCTGCCAAGATGAGTGTTTCTGTGATCTGTTCAGGGTCGCACAGTTTCAGGTGAATACCATGCTGCTACAGTCACTTTAATCTCTGGATTTTAAACACACTCCTAGGTTGCCCAAGTGAGGCAAAAGCACAGGAAGAAAATACAAAAACCGCTTTTACAACGTTGATAATGGAATGAATAGTCTTACCAGCAGTTACATCCCTCACAATATTAGTTAAGAGGTGATGAAATTGAGAACATGTGATTGAACTGGGCATTGTCTAAAGAGTAGCAAAAATAGAAATTTAAGGAATTTAGAAGGTGCCGGGGACCAGCAGCAGCGCGGGCAGGCGGTGGCGCTGCACCCTGGGAAATCCAGCCTGGCTCCAAGGGATTCCGGGTTTAGCTGCAAACCTGGGAAGAGAAAAAAAAGGCAGGAATAATCAGGTTTCTGTGTGAGCTGTCACTAGAGTTGTGCTCCTGATACGGAGCAGGGACAGGCCTGAAACAGGACGTCAGAAGCAATCATTTAAATGAAAGCAAGATTTAAATAAAGGCATCACAAAGTTGGGGGTTCCAGTTAGCTGTGAGTTAAAATAAAAAGGTCATGTCAAGACTAAGCTCCTGACTGTGGAACCCCTCAGACTGGGAGGAGATTGGAATGTATCTTTTTACCCTGCTAGATCAGGTTTTAGGAACATGTGGATTAATCTCTCATCCTCACCTCACATGGTCCCTGGTATTTTACAGAAACCAAGACATGAGACACAATGTGCCATTAACTGTGATTCTGTACATGTGGACCCTTTTCTACAAGTCAGTAGCAGTTTATAAAGAAGACAGTTTATCACCCAGATACTGTCTTATTTCAACAGCAAACTAGAGCTTCACCTGCAATCCTAGTACTACCCATATTTTTTTGGTGCATTACCCATCTTCTGTCATTTACCCTTGCAGGCAATGAAGAAACTAATTAATTAACTACAGCCTTGTGTCTTACAATGAAGTGACCAGGATCATTTTTCAACATATATTAAGAGATTTATCCTCACCAATGTCAGCAGTGCTGAAGGAAAGCCAGGGAGATAGTTAAGATGGGCCAAGGCATTAAGAGGCTTTGGAGCATGGGAAATACCAAACAAAATGATTGCAAAAGAGAAATATTTTTATATCTAATTATTATATATCCATATTTCTTACAGGCTAATAATGTACTAGTTGTTTCTCTACCAAAGAAGCTGTAATACATCAGATACCTGGTTTGCACTGTATTGTATGGATAAAACCTTCATTTCATGTTGAGATAAATAGAGATGGTCTGTTGTGTGCAGCATGGAGTCAGACTGTACATGGTATTCAGGTACTGCAAGGTAGGGGAGTAAAGTATAGGTTGAGTAGTAATAAGGTAGCAAGGTAATGCAGAAGGAGAGTGTATCCTGCTGAAAATAGGAGCAAGAGAGAAAATAAATGAAACTTTAGATCATCTGTCCCCTGTGAGGAGAGAAGAAATTTGAAGTTACTGTGTGCTCTTAAACGCAAGCTTATTTCCTGAGACCCTTGCTCAGAGGGAGCTGTTGAGAAGAACAAATTGTTACTGTCTTGTGATTACAAGTGAACAAGAATGTGTATTCTGTCTAGGAGAACTGTACATCTGTTAGACTGTGCTGGGAAAAATATCAATGAATTTTTTTTCTGAATCATCTTCCAATGTCACAGTGGCAATGGTATTTGTAGGCAGGACAGAATAAAGTGTGCTCTCCTACACAGGAGGGAATTTGGCAGAGTATTGGTATACATGTATATTTATCAGCACAGTATCATGTATCTTCAAGAGATATTTCAATTCCAACCTCACAGTATTTTGGCCTTTGTAAGAGCCCTGATCTGACTTTTAATGTAATGTCCCTGTATTTTTATTAGTTAAATTCAGGATATTGAATGGAGGTGCTAGTCTAATTTATGAGAATGGAGAAGGACACTGATTATACAGTATTTTACTCATCTCTTAGGCCAACAACTTCACTCTCATTTATCCTAAATCGTAACTTACTGGGTCGTTATACCATGACATGGTTAACCTGATGTTTGTGTGTGCAAATACATGCATTCTCATGCTGTGCATAGGTAGCCGTCGGATCCAAGGATGAGTGGTAATAAAGCAATTTTACAGATGCAGACCTCTGATGGGTAACATGCTGCAGTATCACTCCAGAGATCGGCCTGTTTCCCTGAACTGTGCTAGCAGGTACTCTGTATGTATCTGCAGGAATATTCTCGCTGAAAACCTAGTTCTAAGAGTTACACATTCCCAGACTGTAAACTGAACAGTAGGAGTTTCACATCATGATAATGTGCTAATCCAAGCAACTCATACTGAAGGTGAACTGTGCTGCCAACTCGTGGTATACAGAATTCATGAGTCAGACATATGTGAACACATCAAACTTGTGAGTTTAGTAAGTAACATTTTTCTTAAATAATAAATTTGACTTCTCCTAGTAAGCGTTTTGGTTACTGAGTCTGGATCAAAATTGCTACTTTTATCTAGGATTGTAAGGATAATAAATGTATTTTTTCTATATTTTTGAAAGGATAACCAAGACAGGGAAAACATTAAGTAGCATATAATTTGCAAAAATTAACCTACAATCTTTTTAAAATATCATCTAAAACGGGACTCCTGCCAGTGGCAAAATAAGAAGTATCTGCAGAAATACTTTAATGTACCATTTTGAAAAAGAACATATTCCTCAAACTATTGTTAAAAAAAAGTTACTCATTAAGAACTATCCATCCATGTCTGAAGTTAATAGTTCCTTTTGCAATGATGGTGAGTATCTTCTGCCAGCTATACTTTTGCAAATCAGTAAGAAAGCAATGCTTTAGAAAATGAAAAGTCAGAAGAAAACATATCTAGTAAACAGACTCCACTTGGTAAATGTCAGTGGTGGTGTTATGCTTCAGACTGGGTTTAAATCTGTATATATGAGCCTATGCTTCCAATGTTTATGTTAGACCACTGAAGATTTGTGGTTGACCTACATATGCAAACAAAACATTTGCTGCATACTTGGGGGGGGATTTGCATGATAGAAGATGATGAAAATATGCATAATTGTAGATGACATTTTTAATTCCTGAGTCCTGCTGCACAGAACTTTGGAACTGGCCATGCATGAAAGAGGCTTGCAATTCTAATGGGGAGATTGCCTGGCTGCACTGCTAAGCTGAACCTTCAAGACATTAAGCTTCTGTTTCTTCTTGAGCAACAAAAATCTGGTATAATCATCTAATGATGCAGATCCTGTACTTGCAGAGGACATATGTGACACTGAGGGGGCTGAAACAATGACAGTTCCACATGTCACATCTGAGTTTGTATCACGTGGCAGCTTCAGAGATTCAGTTAAAGATTTTGCTCGCAAGTTTTCTCTGTTTTCTTCAAATCCTCAATACAACAGAGGGAAACATGACACAATTTCAGTCAACAATACCTAATTTATCTATTCGTGCCTCCATATTTCATCACACAGCAGCATACAGGACATGGTGGGTGCCCCCAGGCTTACCTGGTTAAACAAAGATTTTAGTTTATCACCTAGTGATTATAAGTGATATCGAGAGTTATCTGATGTAAAGCAAACAAGAGGAACTGCAGGTCAAAACACATTTCTGAACTACCTCATCCATCTTTATTTTGATAATTTACCTATACAGAAAAGTTCAGATTTGGCAATGGTTGGGGTTTCTGATTTGTTCCCATTTTTTCTGTTAAACTGAAGCTCAAGATCAATTAATTTAAATAAAGGTTGGGCAGTTACATAGCGGGGAATATAAATCTTTACCTCCCTTTGCTTCCAGATATTTTTTTCACTAGGGGAGAGCACAGCTTCCTAGAACAACAGAAGGAAAAACACATACATAACCCTCTGACCTTGCAGTAGCTCTGTATGACAATGCTTCATGGTTGTGGACGACTCCTGACATG
This sequence comes from Phaethon lepturus, assembly GCF_000687285.1. Lineage (NCBI taxonomy): Eukaryota > Metazoa > Chordata > Aves > Phaethontiformes > Phaethontidae > Phaethon > Phaethon lepturus. The sequence goes on from NW_010539127.1 coordinate 4,613, forward strand.
TTAATCTGTATCATAACTTTTGATTGCTGACTGTCTTAAGATATCAAGAAAAGCTAACAGTAGTAATACTGCTTAATTTTGCTTCCTTGAGTAAAGCAAGCAATTGCAAGGGAAGTAGAATGTGTCTGAAATTTTGGAAATCCAACTGCAATATACAATTTTTTGCCTCTGCTAACAGAGCATATTATTCCCATAATATGATGTCCTCCCCTTCCCCAACATCAGCTCATCCAGCTCTGTAGGAGGAGGGGACAGAAGCTGGTTGTTAGTATTATGCTTAAAAACAACTCCCAAATTCTTAAATGCCTATTGTGGATGACTGCGATAAAATCCAAAGTCACTGAAATTAGTGAAAGGTTTTATTGCTTTGACGCACACCCCAGATGATTCACCTGCACTCATCTTTCTGTCCTATCAACCCATCAGTAAGTCAGTTAAGTCGCTTTGGTCTTAACTGATGAAACTTTATGGCAGTAACTGCTGTTTCTCAGTAACTATGAATTGGGCATACTTTGCTACATTCTGCCACTTTATTAAATGTATGCAGAAGAATGCTGCTTTCGAGCAAATACTCATCTCCTGAAGAATGGCAAGCGAATTCAGCTGCTAAATCTCAAAGGATGTCCACTGGCACACTACAAGTCTGCTAGCACGGTAGTACACTGGAGACTTTGCTCTAAAAATTGCACCGGCACAAATAAGTGTTAATAATATTGATAAAGTTGCATGACAAAACCAGATCTGCTAAGATACTTGTAAGATCTGCACATATCTCTCAGATCTTACAAGTATAATATGGAAGTGATTTCCTGTAATGGAGGTTTTGTCTGCCATTACTGGATGTCTGTCTGCTTGTTCTTGCTATGTCACATCTTATTTATCATTTAAAATCTTTGCAGCTCTGCTATGCAGAAGTGCTTACAGTGGTTAGCAGAAGGGAGGAAAATTCTTTGGCATCAAGACCAGGTCTCCTTTGGAAAGCATGCAGCGCCTCTGCAACTCCTTTATCTGTGTTGTGAAGGTGGGTTTGGAAGAAACCTGACAGGATCAGACAGGAGCAACAGCTACCTTCCCTCCAAACAACTGACGAAACAATTAAAGAACAACCTGCGTGTAATACCCACTACCTGATTTACACCACATTTGCGGTCTCTTCAAACAATTAAGCTGTATAGGAAGAGGGATTGCCATGCAGAGTAAATGTCAATGCAGAGAGAAGTGTGCATCCATGTGAGAGAGAGAAGGAAAGAATCCTTGGTAGCTTGTGCCTGAAAAAGAAAGCTGGTATAAACCTGATCACTGCAAAAACACGAAGCTATGAGCCAAGAAGCTGTCTTTGGTGCTTCACTCCTACTGTGTTCAGAGAAATGGGACTTTCTCTGTGTGCTTTGCACATCAAAGGAGTAAGTAGCTCAGTACCTCCATCTGATGCAAACACCCACCATGAAGTTTGGCTAACTGTTCGCATCAAGAAGGGGTAATGCTAGTAGGGGTTTGTTTATACTAAATCTGTGACGATGTACTGTGTAACTGTTTAATTCTACATATTTGCCCAGTTTTACTATCCAGAAGAAAAGACATATCGCTTTCTTACTTGCAACGGAATGAAAGAATTTTCTTTTCCCAACAAACAAATGAGAAAGTTAGCAGCTTTTTAAGTTTAGCAGCCTTCAAACTCAGTTCTCAAACACAGATCCAAACCATTAACCTTAGAAGAGCTAAACCCTATGAAACTTTGCATAGTTAATGAACTTGAAATATTAAACACCTCCATTCAATTGTGATCTAACACAGCCAGGCACTGCAAGCTTTATTAAATCATAATTACCTTATTTTTCTCAGGATTTCCATGATATGTTTCTTTCCCCCTGGCCAAAGGATTTTATAATCTACGGGATACTAGAGAGCACCAGAACAGAAATAAAAAGACCATTCCTGTTATTTCATCCTGCTCTATCACATTAAAAAATATACTATCCCAAGCGAAGTCCATATGCTCCCACTTATATAGGAATGCTCTTGTGGCAATGGGAGGGTAATGAGGAGGAACTTTCAGCAGCTCAGCACCATGACAGGTTCATGCATGCCTCAGTTAAAATGCAGTATTGCAGAATCAATGTAGAGACTCACCAGTAGTGCCTGTGTTAGGGTTTTTTTCCCTTACTAGTTGAGCTTTGCTGGCGTTAGCATCAAAGGAAGCACAAGCATAGGCTGACTGCATTGGATCTCCTCCTCTTTGGGCTTAGGAGAACCAAAGGCCTAAATCTTGCTCAATCAGTCCAAGGACATTTGCACACAAAATCTAGGTTATTCATTCAGGTCAACAGATAGTTTTTAAATCAAGATTCGTACAAGATAAGAAATGTGCCATGAAATGTTCGAAGTTCACACTAGCCACAGCATAAAAGAGCACACAAAAAATCACCAACAAAGAACTAAACTGATGAATCTGCAGGTGAGATGTGTATCTAGAGTAGCATATTGGACAGAAACCAATTTATTTATTTACATACCTGAAACAAAACCCATTTTGAGTTATGGTGTATGAAAGAGGGATTAGCATAAACATGTGAATAGTTAAATGAGAGGGTAATGCAACGTTATAACTTGCAAGAAAAAAAGAAGCCTATCTGAGAACAGAAAAACTTAGCAAAGACAGGAGGCTGACCACAGAACCCATCCCACCACAAGTGCCAGAATGAGCTGCTAATACCACAAAACACTTGATCATGTAGGCTCACAGTCAGTGAACCAATATTAATTCCTTGGGCTTTTTCTCCCTCTCTTATTTATAAGTTTATAGATTTTTGGCTCTTGCCCATCACCCACTGACTTACAAGTACTCAGAGATGCCAAGAAGCTCAAGACGATTACGCTCCTGAGATGGACACAGGCAGTTGTGTACTGTCCACCTGTGGCCAAAATTTTCTCTCTTGCTAATGTGAAAGCCACATAAAAGGTGGTGTCCAACAGCATTCAAGCATCCAGATGGGGAGTTATTTGTATGACAAGAAGTTACAACTGATCACTCAAAAATGAATTCTGGAGAACACAGATGAGATCAGCTGGAGCACATACAAGCCTCCGCCCCTTGGATTCTACACAATTCACATTTCTGATCACTCCTGTAAATGGCAAAGAGTGTGGCTGTACTAACAGTCAGGAGACAAGTCTTGGGTCTTGCCATCACAGCTGTGCACATGCCTCATCCCTCACCTGTGCTGGTGCCCGCTGAGAGGAATGGCATGCTCAGGCACATCAGGCATCCCAGAGCAGCATCCGCAAGGGCTCATCTGCGCGCCGGCAGTGCCTCACCACCAAAACAAAGCTGGAAGGAAAGAACACTCTGAGTGCACAGGGCACCAAAAATCCTGACAGTATATTGAGCCAGTCAGTGGACGTCAACTGTGCCATAGGCACGCGGTGATTACTAACAGAGCCTTAAGTTGCGTTAGCATTGGACATACGTAATGGTTTCAGTCGACCACTCTTGTGCAGGAGCTGCGGTGAGATCCTCAATTATGGTGTACACCGTCTTTTTAGAATTTCTAACATGGGAAATGGAGCAGGTGCTGCTGCCATGATACAGTGTGACTTACACTGTCCAAAAAAGCAAACAGTTTGATGAAGATGAGACTCCATCCATCATCCCAGCCATCAGGAGCACAGTGCTGCAGCTCACCACCAAGGTAATACCACCTGCTCCAAGGCGTGCTCGGGACACTTCCTCACTATACATTCACACCTGTGAGCTGGGGTGTGGGATTTTTGTGCCCTCGGAGGTTACAACATGGTATTGCTCGTCTGTATTAAAACGGCACCACCAGACCAGGATAGCCCCAGACACGCAGAAGGACAAAACCTCCATAAGCCGAACTTCAACAAGAGGCTTCAGGTCTTTATTGTCAAGCCTACAGCAAAGCCTGGCAAGGAGAAAGCTCCCCTGTAGATTCACGGAGCTCCGCTCCTCCCAGGGCGCCGGGGCCGGCTCTCGCCGGGTGCCCAGGCCGATGCCGAAACCGGCATTAGCAGAACGAAGGCGCCGCAAGGCCCGGAGCGCTGGCTCGGCGTAGCAGCTCTTC
>NW_010539128.1:0-1532 GCF_000687285.1 Phaethon lepturus
CACGATGCCCTTTCGTGCCACCTCTCCTCACCTGAGGCGGCCCGACTGGGCCCCGCAGGTCGTTAACTTGTCCTTTCCACGACACAGCTCCTTCCTCTGTCCTTTATACTGACGCAAACTACCGGTAGGGATCACCCGTCCCTGAAGTAGCTCGTGCTGCTGCGTCGTCTCTCCCACGTCCCCCGTGCCCGGCGCAGGATTTAGCGCCTATTGCTACGCCGGCGCCACGCGGCGCTGCGTGTCCCTACGGGGTGGCCGCTGAACCCGGGTTTGGAAGCGGGGGGGTTCGTTTCGGCTCGGAGGGTGTGTTCCGCCGCTGAGTTAGGCAGCCTTTACCCGCTCGTCGTCAGCTCAGAGCTGTAGCCAGGTTTGTCTTGGCCTTTTTTTGCTTCAATTTCTGATAGCGGGATAATCCGGACCCCTCCCTGTAAATAACGATTCCCAAGCAAATGGTCTGATCGCTGTTTACGGACGTGGTGCAGAAGCGGCGGCGTGTCAGCAGGCCGCGGGGGTCCCGATCCCGAGGCCTTCGGGGTCCCGATGCGCAGCACCGCCCGCGTCCCGGGAGCTCAACTTGCACCAGCGGGATGCTCTGAAGGGGAGGGATGTGGGCTGGGGAGATGGCGCTCAGGAGAGGCGGCCGCAGGAGCTGCGTGAGGCTAGACGGGGCAAGTTTTAAATGCATCATCCATCATTATGTCCTGAGTGTTACCTGAAGCCCAGCAGGGGAGTATTGCTTGAGCAAAATTAATCTTATAATGTATGGTACAGCCTATAGAAAACAGTACATTTAACATTTGATAAACTATCTTTTTTTTTTTTCAGTGAAAAAACAGCAATGGAATAAGCCTACTCCGACCGTAGGCTTAACTGAGAGCTACTTAGCACAATCTGGCAAACCCTGTGAAACGGAAATGTTGTAGCGCTTGGGACCAACAGTCGTGTGCTGGAGAGAGAATCCCAGCTGCGGTTAATCCTTACTTTTATTTTTTCTGTAGGTACCTGCACCGCTTCCAAAACTTGCGTTGAGTTTGTAAAGCGATGAAGAAAACCCCTTGACACTGAAATTCTAAAACCCCTCCAGACACTTGCACATCAATCGGCTGTTTTAAACCGGACGGCGTAAGCAGCGGAACGAGCTAAACTACAGAAGTGTAAGAAAATGAATTGTTCAGGAAAGTGTTATATCCGTACTGAAGCAGTATGACATTTTAAGTCAAAGGTAATGGATTTTGTTATTAGCATATGATTATATTAAAAAAGCAATTTAACAAATTCCAATTCTACCAGATACAAATACCAATATTGGGATTACATTGATGAGCTACATTTTTACTTCTGCATTTTGCATTTAAAACGCTGTTAAATCCTAAGTGTCCATTTGGAGTTCTACGTAAACACTGTCTTAACATACTTTACTTACTCGGAAGCGCCGCGACCAACAGACCTGCAGTCTAACCTGCCGGAACGTGCCAGGCCGGCGTCTCCCGAAACGCCTTCCCCGCAAGGCCTGGGGGTGCGCGCGGGGGCCG
>NW_010539129.1:0-1530 GCF_000687285.1 Phaethon lepturus
CCGGGCCAGGTTGCCTCGGCACGGCACGGCACGGCACACCTCGGCACGGCACGGCACACCTCGCTGCGCTCCTGCCCTGATGCTGCTGGCCGCCGTTCCTGGAGAGGTGCTCCTGGCCGAGCATCACCCCCCTCCATCCCCCCAGCTCCCCACAGCCGGTTCGGCAGGGTTGAGTCAGGAGGCCAGGACAACAGGAAGGGGGACTGGGGATTACAGGGCGAGGAGGAGCCCCCAGGGCTTCGGGGATGCCTGGGGGCTGTGAGAACAAAGCCATGGGGTGCGGAGAGTGAAACGCCCAGCACGGAAGGCCGGAAACCAAACCAGCCAGAAAAACGACACCGAAACCAGCACCGAAGAGCTCACGCGGAGCAGGGCAGAGGAGAGGTGCACTGCGCATCCTCTGTGCAGCCCTGCGTCCCCGGTGAGGGATCCCGCGATGCCCCGGTCCCCGGGACCCCGCTGCACCACGCTGCCGGCGCACGTACCCTTCAGGATGGTCTCGAACGCCTGCTCGACGTTGGTGGAGTCCAGCGCCGAGGTCTCGACGAACAGCAGCCCATTGTTGTCTGCAATGAGAGGAGTCCCCCAAGACGATGCAGACCCCAGCGAGGGTACAGCTCCAGTTTGGAGGCCCTTTAGAGATGTTCGGATGCCCGCATCGGAGCGGGTCCCTGCTGTCGGGGAAGTTCCCAAGCCCCCAACCCCACGGCAGGGTGCCAGCCCGTACCTGCAAACATTTTTGCCTCCTCCATGGGTACCTCCCGAGACTGCGCGAGGTCGGTCTTGTTCCCCACCAGCATGACGACGATGCTGGCCTCAGCGTGGTCGTACAGCTCCTTCAGCCAGCGGTCCACCACATCGTACGTCTGGTGCTTGGTGATGTCAAAGACGACCAGGGCACCCACGGCCCCCCGGTAATATCTATGGGAGAACCCCACCATCACCCCACGTTCCAGGCACCCCCCGCAGCATCCTCACCCGTGGGTCTCAATTCTGAGGGCATCACCACCCAGGTACCAGGCGGAGCCCTGAATTCGGGTATCCCATCCTTACGCGGAGGTGATGGCGCGGTACCGCTCCAGCCCGGCCGTGTCCCAGATCTGAGCCTTCACCACAGCGTCTCCCACCAGGATGGTGCGGGTGGAGAACTCCACGCCGATGGTGGTGCGGCTGTCGTGGTTGAACTCGTTGCGGGTGAAGCGAGAGAGCAGGTTGGTTTTGCCCACCCCGGACTCCCCGATCAGAACGACTGCGGGAGGGAGGGAGAAAGCCCACTGGAGCGGTCGAGGAGGGGACAGGGCTGCTCCAAAACACTTCACGGTGATTCAAATAACCCCTTCTGACCTAAGCCAGACCACCCCAGCTGCCGGCACAGGGTGCACGGGCATCCCTCCTTGCCTGACGACCCCAGACCTGGGCACAGAGGCCAGGCAGGCGTGAGGGTACAACACCCGGTACGGTACGGTCACTCCCTCAGCAAACGGGGCTCCTGTACCTGTGTCACGAGCTCTCAGCCCCTCAAGCGCGGCT
>NW_010539129.1:1710-1964 GCF_000687285.1 Phaethon lepturus
AAGGTCCGGCGGGGTCCGGCCAGCAGCGCCCGGCAGAGACGCAGAACACCGGGACCCCGTGTCTGCAGAGCTCAGGCTGGGGGGCACGAGGCTGTCCCCATTTCTCCAGCCTGGGTTTGACCCCCGTGTCCTCTGCGTGTGCCACCACCCAGGTCACCGCAGCAGCAGGACTTTTAAATGCCCGTCGCTCTCGGGGGTTAATGGGCTGGCACGGCATTTATGTCTCGCACGCTCAGCTCCGGTCATCTCGGCCC
>NW_010539130.1:0-426 GCF_000687285.1 Phaethon lepturus
GGCGTTTCGGTCCTCAGTATCTGTATTTTCATCGCTTCCCGGCCTTGCACGTCCTTTTGAAAGCACAGCCCTTCCCTTAGGTTTTATTTTCCGTGCGCGGACAGCCCCGCCGGCGGCTGGGCTGGTTGAAAACCGCGGAGGGTTTCCTCCGCGTTCCGCGTGCCTGGTTTTCAGTGTCTGACCTAACTGCCCCGATTCTCAAAGCCTCTCTCCTCAAACGCCCAAATATGTAAAACGCTGCCGAGGAACGAAAGGCGCAACGCTGAAACCTTTGCTCTTCGTAACGCCCCGGGACGTGACACAAGCAGATGGTGACCGATACTTATCTTCCTCCTGATGTTAAAGAGCAGAGCGATACCAAACCCTCCGCGCTGCCTCTCCCACGCAGCGGCAGGAAGAGCACGGCCTGACAAGGACCCGCGCAGG
>NW_010539130.1:465-13471 GCF_000687285.1 Phaethon lepturus
CCTGACAGTGCCTGCAGCAGGGCTCAAGCACCCTGCGGTACGCGAGGCCCTCCTGCACCCCCGGCCCGGCGGCCCGAGGCCAAGGCGAGAGCGTTTCGGGATCATTCAACACCAAGATGCTCGAAACTTGCAGCATCGCGGTGAGAAAGTTGGCAAAAGTTTGCAGAAAGTGTTACACTGCGTGAGAATTCCGAAAATAGGCCACAGCCCAGAGACACGCATTTTAAAACGGCTCTCACGTTAAGGAAAAATAACACCAAACCACCTAAACAACGTTTTTTATGCTTTCCCGGTTTGCTTGCAATGAAAAAGTCACCACTGACAGAATTTAAAATGATGGTTTATCTCCAAGGAAGCTCTTCTCAACGAAAAACTGTTTCATCATAAGTACATGCTGGAAATAACAGTGTACTGCGTGTAACAAATAGGCCCCACTAGTAGCCCTTTTAGAACAAAAAACAACGTATAATTTTTGAGTTGGCAGGGCAAGTTGTCTGCAGTCACCTTTCCAGTGACTCTTACATAAAGTATTACTACACTTAAATCTTCTTATATAAACCTCAGTGAAATTCATCTTTACATAGAACTTGCTGCACCAAAACCCCCATGCATCAGTCCTATTCCCAACAAAATATTTTCCCTAAAGCATTGTATTGTTGCTGAAAAAACTCCCAAAGGACACTAAGCTTCAAAGCTGAAACCAAAAGCTTCTGGTTGCTTACCAAGCACAAGAGACAGGTTTAGACACAACACATGGAAACAACCACCACTGTCCAGAGCAGCTTCTCCTAGTTACATTCAGAAAACTTTTACAACTTGGTGGAAATTCAAAGCTGGAGATGTTTTAACTTATTTGACAGGAAACCTGAGGGAAAAAAATAATGTCTTGATTTCTTTCTTAGTGCCTGTTAGCACTGGCATCTCTTGACTCATTCTGCATGAACTCACAGAAAGCTTTCGGATAAATTCTGCTTCGCTCTGTTGTTGTGACTGCTGGAGACAGGAAGGGCTGTGAAGCACTGGTGCCACCACCCCTGCCATCTTCGTCATTAATGTCCCCAGTACCCAGAAAGATGCGAAACTGCAGCGGGAGCATCCACTACCCACCTACACACCCATGAATGCCCCTGTGTCAGGAGACAGGTTATGCTGGAGCTTTTCCCTGGGGTGGCCGATAAGTGCTGGTTGCTTTTCAAAGCTTGTAGAGCTGTGTGAGATCTCTGGCCTTCTGAAATACCAGCCTGACATTTTATTGAGGTGACTTGAGAACTGACTGAAGGCAAACTGTTGGTCCCGATGACAGAAACCTTCCCTGGGAGACCTGGGCCTTGGTCAAATGAACTGTGAGGATCAAAACTGTTTGCTGGTATGTAACAGCAGTGTGATTCACTGAAAGAATGAGACAACTTCTGCATCTCAGGACTCATCCTGTCAGGGGCACATATTCACTCAGTTTCTCATACATAAAAGCAAGTTCTTCCCGGCACTCTATGGCACATTGAGGGAGAGAACAAAATCCCCAGGACCAACCTTTCCTGGCCCTGTGAAATCCACGAAAGCCAAGGGAAGATTTCTTCCCGTGCATTGAGTGGGCTCTGGCAATATTGGCCTGTGGGTCCATTTGCTTGTGTATGTGGGGCAGAAGGTGGCAGTGGGGGGGCGGGGGGCCGGGCTGGCCCCATGGGCCGCACTCTTCAGGACCTGCCTGGCCGTAGAGGCTGTGCTGAAGAGCTGGAGGAGCAGAGCTCTGGTGTATTTTGGGTTTGATGTTTCAGTACTACTCATTTGGGAGGATGCTGTAAGAGGCAGAAAATCCCACTTTGAATAGGCAGATTATATCCGTATTTAACTTCTGCTTAAATTCTCTCCCTTTCTCCTCCTTACTGCCTAACCCATCAAACCTGCCAGCTGCCGCACTAAGTACACCAAGCAATGACAAAGGATCTCAAGGCACATGAAGAAAAACCCTCATGTAATCTCCTTGCTCCAATACAGTAAATAGCAGCATATTTCCTGAATGTAAAGAGATGTAAAACGGGGATTTGTGTTCCACTGCAGCATCTCTCAAGATGCAGATAGAGACATTCCCTAAGCTTCATAGTACTAAACCCAGACCCCAATCTTACAAGCATGTCACCTGACCCTGGTACACCTATACCATCCTGCACCAAATAATGTAATAAAAAAAATCCAGTTCACCTGTTTTTCAGGCCTCTCACATGATGCTGATTTGCTAGACAGCAGCCTGCAGCTAGCACCCAACAAGCACTTCTCTTTGGGACAGTGGTGGCAAATCTTAAGGAAACAACGCTGGTCCTGTGATCTGGGTAAGAGGCTGTGCTGAAAACGACGCAAGGAGGTTGCAAAACCACTCAAAAAAAAAAAAAAAAGTCAAGTGAGAAAGAACAAAAACATCATAGCGTGGTTCGAGGGCAAAATCCTAAGGAAAGCAAAAGGGTCGTCTGGCAGCACAGCATTCCCGCAGAGAGCAGCGGAAAGGCTGTGCTGTGCAAGCCCAGCCTCGGCGACGCAGCGGGGGACCGCGGGGACACTGCTCGCCTGGCACAGCAGTGGGGCCTGCCCGGAGCTGCTCGCTCCCTGCTCCCACAGGCTGGGGCTTCGCCACGGTTTACTTGGCTTGTGGATGCTTTTTAATCCGATCTCGTGGGTTTTTCAAGTGTACCAGTTCCCACTGCCAACTGATTGATGGTTTATGCCATTAACAGCGCCTGAGGATGAGAATTGCTAAAGAGCAGTGGGAATATTTACCTTCTCCTGCTAATGCAAGTAGCAAGCAGAGGACTTCAAAATCTTGTAACCTGCATGCAGCCAGCTGCAAACCAAGCCTGGCTGAGGGTGAAAAGCAACTGTGGGACACAGTCCCATAGGGAGAAACGGCTAAAATACAACAAAACCTCAGGACAGAGCGCTCAAAGACAGGCCGTAGCATTAAACCACTGCATTGCCTGCAGGGAGTGACTGTGTAGGAGATGCAAGCCAGTGGATTTATTTTCTTAGAAGAGCTGAAATAAGAAAAAAGCAGTAAAAAAGAAAGGAAAGGCAAAGAAAATTAACTGAGCTGATTGTCCCTGGCTTATTCCCATTCTCCAGGAGTAGACCTCTAGCCTCACTATGTGCACACATACACATCCCTGCAACTGGAAACCTTGCACACAGCCAGGTACACGGTACAAAAACGCTAGTGGAAACTTAAACTGATTAAATCAACACACACAACTCAGGGGCTCCCATTTTTTCCAACCATGGCTCAAAGCCTCACACCCACTTCTACCACGGCTTCTCAATCGAGCCAGCCCAGACCCTCCTCCGCTTCTTCCACTCCCACGCCTCTGCCACGGTGGGAGGAGTAAAACACACACAGAGCCACGGTGGAGGAGTAAATACTTGACATTATTTGTCTTGACACTTGGGAAAGCACTGGAAAGTTTGTCTACCTTGCTATTTCACATTGTCCTGTTATTACCCATTGTCAAACTTCCTCCCCTTGTTTGCTTTACAATTACTCATCTCTCAGGGGAGTGCTGGGGGACGAGACCAGGCACACGGAACAGAGCAGCAATTTCACCAAGAAATAATAGTAACTGACGAAAATGAACTGATTACATGGATACGTCAGTGTAAATGAGACAAGAAAGATTCCCAATTGTGTTATCCCCAAATTGCTACCTGCCTGTTGCTGTGCCTGCTATTAGCCATATCAGCTGCAGCAGGTCGGGTTCAGCACTCGGTCCTTCGCCTGCTCATTAATGTCGGCAGCGATTCCCAGCGAGTGCAACAGGAGCAGGTTGTGTGTGTTCATGTTTACATGCTGTAAAGCTGTAAAGCTCCTCGGACGGTGTGCTTAAGCCAGAAAGACGCTGAATCTCTCCAAGGTGTCTGTCCCTGGGGCTCCATAGCAGAGTAGGTCCTGGTGTGCACGCAAGGGACCTGGCATGCCTGGGTGCACTGTGTGGATGCTGCATGTCCCTCCTGTCCCCTCCTGCACACCAGGTGACCTGCTGCTCTTTGCCTTTTCGTAGCTCGCAGGTAACGGTAAGGTACCTGAACTGCCCGTACGGGACCTTTCAATGATTTAGGCTGCGAAGGAGCTTTAGAGGTCTTTAGTCCAACCTCCTGCTCCGAGCGGGGCCAGCTTCAGATTTAGACAATGTTGCTTGGAGCCTGGACCCAAGTATCTGAGGGTGCCCAGAGACGGAGGTCCCACAGCCTCTCTGGTCCCCGGTTCCAACACCTAACCATTCCCGTTGGGAAATTTTTATTCCTTGCTGTCCAATTGATGTTCCCTTGCTGGCCATTGTGCCGTTGCCCCAGCTCCTTGTGGCCATGGGGCAAGCTGGGCTCTGTCACCCAGCCGAGCAGCACTGCCTGGACATGACCTGCCTCGGCAGCCCCTCCCCAGCCCAGCCACACTCTCTGGGACTTCATGTGCCAGGATCTGGCCACTGAAGTTAGCGTGCATTTCTGCTACTGCTCCTTTACACAAAGCATTGAACAGGTTAAAAAAAGCTTCTCTATTGATGGCACTCTAATTGCTTTGCAGCAAAATAGGAGACGAAGACGTAGGGTTTCACACAAGATGGGAACCCAGCTCTTGGACAGCATTATGACCTCCCCGCCATCAGCGCAGCCACCCTGACTTTCCAGCAGCCCAGGGGAGAGAGCAACTCCGGCATTCACCATGTCAGATCCTACTCCGCCGTCAGCCTGGGCAGCTGAAAAACCTCACCCTGAAACTTTTCTTTCTGGAATCAGTTTTGCCTGCAGAGTCACCTGCTGAGCGCTCACGCCGTGCATCGCACCACACGGTATGTTCAGCCTGACATGATGACCATATCCTTTCCAGTAATATTTTATTTGAAGAAAAAGAATTAATCATGCTTCCCATCAGAAAGCCAAACAATTACAGCGGTGAATGGTATTGTAGCAGTGCCTATAATTAAGGAACTGCCAACGTTTTAATTATAAACTAATATATTCCGTGGCTGACAATCCAGCTGTACAACAGACCCGTTAAAAGCAGGATTGCCAGTTCCAGAGTTATAGACCAGCAATTAAAGTTTTAAGGAGGGTTTGGGTTTTTTTTACTTCTTGCTTATTAAGATGTGTTTCTTGCCTATTAGAAGCTTCGGGGAAATTTCAGTGAAGTCCTTATGTTAATGAGTAGTGGGCTTTCCTTTAACTTTCAATGATTCGTCCGTCACAGCATGGAGTGGGGACATCCTAAGGCCAGTAAGTGCCCCGCTAAGTTTTCTCCTATCATACCGACGCTGACACAGTGCTGCTTTAACATTTTCAGCCTTCAAAACACTGGGCCAATTATTGCTCAGTACCTCTGAGCAGCTTTGCTGAACTCTGTTTAGAAGATGTGATCCCCCTAAGTACCAGTAGGGGTTTATTTAGTTATTACCTACAATTTAAAAATACATTTTAAACAATAAAACTTCATTAGGCATAAGGAGGCTGCTAAGAACTCACCAGTTTGCAATATCCAAAATATTAAAAACAAGATGGAGCTTGTCCCTTCCCCAGTTTCTGCTTTTGAGCCACTGCAGAAGCAAACGGTGGTTCATCTGACTTTTTTTCTTCATTCAGGAATTCAGACTTTGCAGACACGGATTCCCTCTGGACTGCCTGTCCTTGCACGAGCTCACATGCCCCAAGCCCACGCTCGACCCGGCAGCGGAGCAGGTCGAGGGGAGCAGAGCAGCAAACAGCACACAGCCAAGGGGCAAGCAGCAATGGGCCCTGCGCGCACAGGAACCAAACACACCAGCATCACCTACTCTGTGAGTTTTCTGCTGAAAACTTTCCTACCCTGCAGCAGCCACTGCACATCCCAGGACTGTGATGGAAATACCCCCGCGGTAAGTGATGCTATTAGGTCAAACTGCTTCAAGCCAAGCCCAGGCTGAAAAAAAGGGTAACAAAAATGACAAAGTCTGATCCAGGGAAGTCTGCACAGACTGCAGCCGTTCTGTTGGCACAGGAGTGACCATCCGGACGTGCCTTTGCTGACTTGTACTTTGCTAGCTGGTCCTGGGGCAGATGGGCTGCAGCAGAAGATGCTCAGAGCAGCTGGTGTTACCTGCCTGCAAGGTCGGAGCGTGCAGCTACCTCTGATCTCCCAAGACCCAGGAGATAAGCCGTGCTGCCTGGCTTACACGGCTAGCCTTGTAAGCCTTTGTCCCCCCGCTGCAGTGGGGACAAAACCCCAGCCAGGGCACAGCCCCCCTCACCTCCCTGCCTTTTCCAGCACAGGTCTCCAGTGAGGACTGGTGTACAGGCTCTTCCCTTGTCCCCTGCCTGGGGACACACAGGGATGGTCAGGCTTTGCACAGTGACATTCACTGCCTGGAAAATCACCTGCACTGGCATGCATTTCTGAGCACATATTTCCACACTTCAGGTCTGGCTCAGGGGAAAGGTCCCTGCAGAGCTCAGCAGAAGCAACACTTGGGAATAAAAACCTGCTGAATGAGACACGCCATGTCTTAATTACACAGAGCTGGTATGCCCCGGCATCGCAGACACTTGCACTGGAAGATAAGATGTGAAGCCTGCCGGCCAGGGAGCTTCCTGCAACGCTGCCTGGCGCAGGGACCCCTCCGGCCGCTCTCGCCCACAGCCCGCTGCCCGGGGAGCATCGCACGCCACCGTGACCCGCAACGTCAGGCCGGGCGGCAAGAGAAAAGCCGTGACTTAGCAGGTGAGGGCAAGACATCAACCCCAGCTACGAGAGCCCCCAGGGCGGCAAGTTCACTTGGACAACTCATTCCCACTCCTCCGGTCCCTGCGCTTTGGCTTCCTCCACTCACCGCTGCCTCCCTGGATGGGTGCGCCTGCCCTCCCCAGGCACTGTGCCCCCTTCCCCTGCACTACCTTACTGGTAAAACAGCAGAAACAAAAACTGTGCCGTTTGCAGCAGTCTCTCAGCCTCCACAGGCTCACAGGGTAGCTGTTCAAATCTCTTAGATGCTTATGTGCAGAGAGAGCAGCACCTACCGGTACTTTTAGAAATGTCTTGGAAAAAAAAACATGAGACCTCTCTCCCTCCTTGACCACACAGAAGATACTGCTCAGGGACCTGCCTCTGTGCTCGGGCACTAAAGGGCCTTTTAAAAATTTTGGCCCATGGGCTATCGTGGGATGGAGGCAACATCTTTACACCAACAGCACCTGCGGCAACTCGGGAGGAGTGTGCCTCAGAAAGAGGGGGATGGCCCTTTGCAGAAGCAGATATCGCTGCCTGGTCTCATGTGATTTTAAATGCCACAAATATACTTATTTGTTTCCGTTACTTACAATGTGCATAGATATTTTTCTAAACCTTAAATTTTCTATGCGGGAGAGCTCAAGTACCTAAACACACAGGGGTATGCCATAGGACTCATCGCCACACAAAAACCCCAGTTGAATCCAGATGCAACCAAATAACTGCTGTTAGCATCAGTGCCCTGCACAGGGACGGCACGAACACGTGCAGTTCCCTGCTGACCATGGACAAAGCCAACCCCAGGGCTCAGTGCCGGACTCCTCCAGCAGACATGAGAGTCCATCTCCCTCCTGCAGAAGGATGCAGGCACCAAATGCTCTACAGATACAAGCTTCTAGAAGGCACTAGTGACATTTAAGCTGTGGTAAAATACTTTTGTTTCCTGCTTAAAACTTATGCACCATGATTTGATGACACCTTTTTCCATAAGCTTTTGAGGAGCTGTGCTGAAGGAGGGAGGACTACCCTCGGGGGAGGGCATGAGCAAGGACAGAAACTGGGGCTTGTTCATCACTCAGATGATCACTTCTCATTCCAGGGCTAGTTATGCGAGATGTTAATTTGAACTGGCAGCAGATTTTGCATAAAGACATCTCAGAACACCAGGCAGCCTCAACATTTGCCATGGAATTTAGTTTTCATATTATTAAAACCTTATAATGAAGTTTTCCAGTGCAGATCTTGCTTCAAGCTTTGCTGCAGTGACATTCAACGCTAGCAGAGAATACACTCAGTCCAAAGGGTAAATGGAGGAATATTATTACTGTTAAGTGTCCTGTGCTTGACCTTAACTTCTTCACAGTATAGGACACTAAGAAACATTGGGGTTATGTCCATAGGATTTGCAGCATCCTACCTTTCCATATACGTGACAGGACTGCCTAGAGCTTTTATGCAGGAGCAAAGCATTTACTGATGATGCTACTGGAACCATTTCTACAGCATCTTCTTTCAGTCTAGAATGTATTTATTAGATCCCTAGCTGAACGGGTTTCAGCCAGCTCTGTCTTTATAAAGATAGTTCCAAAGTGGTTACCACTCTTCAGAGAATCCTCCCTGCACAGGTTGCATTTCCCTTCTGAAACCATAGGAAACTGTTGAAAACAGTTCCTTCCCATTTTTTCCTAATTGGAAAAGCCTCCTGAGCCCTGAAGCTGCATCTTGAGAAGACTGTTGGCAAATGCTGAATTCATTCACTTGTTCTGCTCCTCAGATGTCACATGATTCTGATCTACTTATTTTCAGCTCTTTGTTCAAGCCTCCTATTTCATATTTTAAAAATAAAAATAATGAAGAACAAACCCCGTGTAAGGACTTATTTTCCCCTCTGCTTGTGTCTCTGCTGTTTGCACAGGGATGCCTTGCAAACCCGCCCTTCGCCACCTTCTCTCCACGTACATCTCCGCAGCGTTTGGAGCCGAGCTCCTCTAGCATCGCTTCCCAGCAGGGCAGGGGAGATCCTCAGCTGACTCGCCCGCGGCGGTCTAGCAGGTTCCCGCACTTGCTGGGAACTGACCCACAGTCCCGATCATAAAAGAAGAGCAAAAAGCAGGAGGAAGATTATTGCCGTTCTTTGCTCGCGCTGTCTAATTATAGGTAGTGCTTTTACACACAGGCACAAAATGTTAACGTCAGGGAAGTACATTTCTGTCCTGTATCTTCCCTTATTCTGCACTCTTCTTCGGATACAGGAGAGAGCAACTCCTACATGCAATTTATATATATATACGGAGATATGTGTGAGAGATTTTTAATAAAAAGAGGATGACAGTTGCCACAGGAAATTATGAATACATGCATATACACTCACACTGAAACACGCACCCTGAGCCTTTGAGACCTTTCAATTTCTCGAAGGAAATACTTTTAAAGAAGAGTGATGCCCATCTGTTAGCTCTTGCTTGAACCAAGAGCTCAGCAGCAAAGAAGGGGGTGAATATGCACCCGAGCCCTCCTCACAAGCTCTGATCTAAGAGAACATGTCATTTTGTGACGTGAGCATGTGAATAAGTTGTCTTTGAGTAAGCCATAGCACAGCTACTCTAATAAATATGCATTTACCCTCCAATTACTGCAAGGTAGGACATACAGAGGGGTAACTACTTCACGTGTCAATTGGGAGCATCAGCCTTCCTCTACAGAAGAGTGCAGTTTCATTTCTACTCCATCCTAAACGTAGCTACCAAAGAAATGAGGCAGCTTCACCTGAGATCCAGTCACTGACAAAATACATTAAGACCCTCGAGCTTTTGTTTTCCTCTAAAACTCCTATAATTACTACATAAATAATCAGTTTAGTGTAGAATGGGGTTCAATCAATCTGGCCCTGGGAAAACATTAAGTAATAACAGTTTTGTGCAAGCTACAGACTAGTGTCTTTATTAAAATCCTACATCAAAGGCCATGCCTGGTCCGGTCTATTCATGCTACCGCTCTCGTTTTAAATGTGCTCATACACCGAAGAATCCTGATGAATTGGAGCCATAGGAGGTAAACCAGCAGATTGAAGAGGTTAAATGTATTTCTTTACTAATGGGACTGATGCTGTTCAAAGCTCCCATAAAAATTCAGCATGAAGAGCTTCCTAAGCTCAGGGGTTTTATAGCCTTCATGATCATTCAGGCTTTAAGCAGATAGAAAGAAAATTTTTCTCTGTCTCTCTCTGAATATATCCATCTCCTCAAGAGCAAGTGAAAGACTTTTATATACAACTTGATAAAATTCCTGAGACAGATCATTCATTCTAGTCACTTCAGCAGTCACTTCTCCACCACTTGTGGCACTCAAAGAGGTTATAGATTGCCTTAGTAAGAACGAATCCTATTCATTAGCCATTTCCCTGAACTTGCATATTAATATTGTCTGGCCTTGTTAAATACAGAAACCTATTCTCTTTTAATCGGTTTTTAACAGGTGTTTTTTTTTCCTAGGGGCAGCCACAAAATAATTGATAATGAGTTATCCTGCCTCCAAAAAGTTTGTGGAATTCCCCAAGCAGCCTCCTGTTGCTGCTGGGGGGCTGGGGTAGGCCAGTTATCTCTGTGGATATTGTGCTTGTACCCCTGTTCTGATGGGAAATTTAGAAGCTTTTGCACTGCACACCCTCTTCTCCATTTCGTGAAGACGTAATTTAATCAGCAGAACTTTTATCTCTGTTTTGCACATGTGCTTATAAACAGGATCCAGTGGTGAGAATAAGAAATAATAATCATAAATGGTGCAAGTGGTAGGTGTGAAGGACCTTGCGGCAAGCCCCGATCCTCTCTGCAGCTCAGTTTCACACAGCACAACCCAAGCAAACAGCACTGATACGCTCAGGTAACTCAAAACCAGAAAGGCTTGGCAGCAGCAGGTAACTGGCTACCAAAGAAATCTTTATTCTACAGGGTAAAGAGAGTTCTGTTACTGTATTTGACTAAAATGAGAGCCAGTGGAAATCTCTCCACTGTGTTTTATTGAGTAAGATTTTTCATGTAAACAGAAATTTTGAAGGACCTTGGGGAGAGGAGGTGTGCTGAAGAAAATGTTGCTTTCTTGGCAAGAGAAAACTTAAAACTTCGGAGGTTTCCACGAAAATGAGGCCCCTTGTGCTGCTAACTGCATAAGGAACAGTGTTATACCCTGAAATAGGAAAGGGGTGGGTTTTCCATGTTTTTTATCAGCTTCCCAGATTAATACCTTCACAAGAATCTAATCCTTTCAGAAATCCAGCACAAATATTTCCCTCTTGCATCTTGTAATAGCAAACTATTCAGCCAAAGCAGATACACAAAAACCTAGCAACTAATTTGAGCTAATTTGGTCATTCTGATAAGGCTGCAAGAAAAGAATTGGAGACAAGAATTACAGGGGAACTCTCAGATATTAAGTGGCAGCCAAAACCTCCCCCGGTACTGGCATCACACCATAAACCAAAAGCAGTTCAGACCCATGGCTGCTGCTAAGCTCCTGGTTATTGGTGTGGCAGCGTTTTCAATATTCATTATAATGAGGAGTTTATGATGAGCTCTCGGTGCTGTTCATAGCACAAACACAGGTATAGCTCATTTTCCAAGAATATCTTTGGAAGAAAAAATAAAAATCAGTGTATCTTTGGGGGAAAAAAAATAAAAATCAGTGTCTGTTGCAGCTTTTTGACGACTTGTAATTATGGTTCGAACTGCAGGCAAGCGATTTCAGACAGGAGAGCAAGTAATTTCCCAGAGTTATCCACTGGGGCAGCACCTCCCCAGCTGAACACCCGTGGAGAAAAGAGCGTTCCCACCGTTCAAGTTCCTGCAGAGTATGTGAATGAGGGGAAAACGCACTTTTTTCCTTTTAAGAAAAAACATCTTCCATTTTTCTAGCCTTTACAATCTCTGGTGATTTTCTGTATGCTAAAAATAGACGGAAAATCCCGACTCTCAAGCAGTGTTCCTGCACAGCACTATTCTGACTGTGAAACCCGGAGGCCCCACGTGTGCTCGCTGCTGCGTGCCAGAGCCCCGACGGTGACCACTGCGCTTCGGCATTTAATTCTGCACCGTGAGCGACCTCCACCTTTTTTATACACAGAACACAGCCGTGACAAAAGTCCCTTTTCCTGCTCTTCTAGGGACTGATTTGCTTCCCATCCTCAGTACCTGTGCTGGATGCTCGATTCACTCCAGAGACAGTTCAATGCTATCAACAGTGGACCAGGTCCTCTGTGTTTCCAGGAGCTGGCTGCTCGTGGGGCTGCACAGGCGGCTCTGGGACAGCCTTTAAATCAATGCTGACTCCAGCGCCGGTCCAGCTGAACCTACCGCCGACAAATTTCACCGCTACGTTGATGCAAGGCTGACATAAATGAGATCAGAAACGTGATCCATCACTTTTAGAAGCCACTTCGCTGTGTTTTTCAACACGATCTCTCAGCTGAATTTCACCAAGAAATCAATTCTCTACTAGCTAGTACATTGATCAAAACAGGTTTCCAGTGACGTAAATCATCATCACCTTGCTGAAGCAGGTAGCACCAAGCACATCTGCACGAGCCGGGCAAGTAGCCTCCCTCCTGTTAGGATGGATGGCAATATATGAACCTTGTACAGCTGACAGACATTTATGGAGGAATAATCATGAAGACTGCAAGAATATCAGTTACTTTGACATGTTAATGGTTTCTTTTTAATTAGATACACGGGCACAGACGTGATTGCAAATAATTCAGTTGCTGCTGAGCTAATGTGCCTTTACCAGGACGGGTCCCCAGATGTACTTCATTCTGCACCGAAGAGCAGTCCATCAAGGATGGGGAAGCTCTTCACGCAAGACAAGGCTGAGAACAACACCTGTGAAGTAAAACTGAGCCCAAGTGCCTTGTTTGCCACAAACCGCCCCATTCATGGCCGTGCCTCGCCTGACCCAAGCCCACCCCTCGCTGCAAGCGAGGTGGACGTGGCACAGAGCAGCCGGGGCTCGGGGTACGCAGGCAGGGAAAGGAGAAGAGATAGGTGGGGCGGGGGAGCCCCGGCAGCTGGCGCCGAGCCGGTTAACCCCGCGCACACGGGACGTCCAGCTGTGCGCCGCGGGTCCGGGAGCTGCGGCAGTCGTGCCTCGAATTATTTAAACCAGAATAAAGAGCAAAATGCTTTGATGCTGCGCAGCTGGGGGATACCTGTCAGCGTGTGGCAGGGCTGGAGCAGGCTGCCAGGCACAGCTGCCAGCGGAGACCCCGCGGGGACCACCTCG
>NW_010539131.1:0-375 GCF_000687285.1 Phaethon lepturus
AGTAGGAAGTGTTTTGTGTTGACCAGCTTCAGGTAAGCTCAGTGGTTAGGGCTCCTGCTCT
The DNA here is from genome assembly GCF_000687285.1 of Phaethon lepturus. NCBI lineage: Eukaryota > Metazoa > Chordata > Aves > Phaethontiformes > Phaethontidae > Phaethon > Phaethon lepturus. The sequence continues at coordinate 62 of NW_010539131.1, forward strand.
TTCAGCCCCTGCCAGAGCAAACGGGCAGGGGAGGAAGAGGAGAGAGCACCCGTGCCCGCTGTGGCGTGGGCCGCTGGCGTCAGCCTCGCCGCCGCCGCGGGAATGTCCCGCGGGAATGTCCCCGGCTGGCGTGGCCGTCTTTGAGGGAGCTGGGACTTCCCTGAGCGGTCGTGTAACCCTGGAGCATCTCCGGGGACCGGGTGTCAATTAAAACGTAAAACTGTGCCTGCTGCCATCTCGCATTAGCTGTCAAGAGGATAAAGTCTTCCGTTACCATATGGCTGGTGAACGCGCGGAGCCGCAGCTCAAAGGAG
>NW_010539131.1:406-6774 GCF_000687285.1 Phaethon lepturus
GGTGCCCAGGCAGAGAGGTGTCGGCGAACTGGTCACTAATTCACGCACGGGTGGCCTTCAGCAACCAATTTGTGCTGCAGAATCTGTAAAGACGAGGTGCTGTCTCAAAGCCGAAAGAATGCCTTTGTGTTACGGCACTCGATTCCGGAATCGTCCTAGAAAAGGACAAATACGCCTTTTAAAAAAAAAATTTTCTTGTTTCTATTGCATGTACCGCTACCGTGTGAGAAGGCTGCCTGTATATCAATATATTTGGTGCTCTGAAATGCGTGATTCAGAAACCCTGACCCAAATGCCAGTATGACAGAAGAGCAGCTTCAATTATACACGTACACTGACTCCTGCACCGTATCTCTGCGCTGCACAGATTATTCATGCCACAAAACCCCACATAAATATGTACTACGACCAGTAGAGTGATACATCTGGAACAAGCACCTATTTTAACAAAAAATGTCATTTAAAAAACCCCCAAACCTAACCAAGAAATTAAAAACGTGGGCATTTGGAGCACTAAAATGATGTTCATAGTGAGCCTGGTGGCTCTAACGAAGCTGGATGTCCCTGGAGAGTGAGAGGAAATGCTCCTTTTTAGAGAGTTCACATACGGGGTCTGTAGGGTGGGACAGGAAACAGAGCCCAGTTTTGAAACTTGAACAAAATGTGTGTTTTCTAAAAGCCTCCGGGGGTCTTTGATACCGTCCTCCATCACGTCTCTGAGGTTCTTACGCGCGGGTGAAACCCAGATGCACCGCTGCTTGGTGGGAAACCGGCAACGCCACCAGCGCTGTTTTGGCCTCGGGTATAAGAGTTTCAATTCTTCAATTGAAGAATTGAAGAATTGAATTCTTCTTCTTTCAATTCTCTAATTTTAACATTAGAGATGAGGAAGACCTGTAAACTGTTTGAAAGTTACATGTTAGTCAGCTGAGACGGGAGTACTGTACAAATCCAACTTACTATTTTCTAATTGCTACTGTTAATTGGGACGGCGAGGGGTGAAATTGCCTGAGTGGATGAATGAATAATTTATTACTTTTTGTAATTCAACAAACTTCCATTGTGGGGTTTTTTGGGGGTTTTTTTTCTGTTTTTTGGACAGAAATTTGCAGATTGAATGCAAACAGCTAATTGATGGAGGTGCAAGTGCTTGGGTGGGGTTTTGAAGAACGTACACCTGTTTCCACGCCTCGAGTGGGGGACTGAGCGTTGAGAAGGGATGTTGACGCTCTCCTTGGGGACGTTCAGCCAAGGATAACTAATCGCGTGCTCCCGCGGCTGTTCTGCGTCAGCGGTGACGTTGCTGGTAGATTCTGCCGGAGATCAGCCGAAGTATCTCAGGACGCCGAGGACTTTTGGGCTGGCGGGTCCGGTGCGGGGCTGCTCTCAGTTTCCTAAGGCAGCGAGTGAGCTTGCAGTCGCTTGCCGTCATTTCAGATGCTGCGCACCAGGTAACGGAACCGTTTTTCTGGTATTTTCCCCCGTGCTGGTTACCGGAGTGGAATGGGCAGGCTGCAAGACGGAAGGAGAGAAACAGAGGAAAATTGTGGCAAACCGCTGCAGGTTGAGGTTATGTCTTTCCCTCAAGACACCTAAATGGGATAAGCAGCAACTGCGACGACGGAGTGAGGCAGTGGGTTGGATAAGTGGCGTGGAGAGGTTTTTGGAAGGTCGGCACCGACGGGCCGCGGCCCTTGGCGGGCACAGGGGAGGCAGAAGGAGCCCCGGTAGCTCCCGGGAAGCCCTTTCCTTGCCTGTGGAGGGGCAACCGGAGAGCCGAGAGGGTGGATAGCGCTGCAGGACGCTGCTTTAGAGCGGTTTGTATTGCAGCCTTCGGCAAACACAATGAACCAGCGCTGCGGCATTAGGCCCATGACGAAATGGCATTTTCTGTTTATTTAGCCCCCTTCGTTACACGCACGGCAGAAGCTGATTGTCTTAACTCTGAACCGGCTCGCGCGCAGTCGGTGGCCAAGGTGGGAGCGGGGAGCGCGGAGCCCCTGCCCTGAGACAGGCACTGCCTCCACGCGGAGGACTTCTTGCACCTTCTGTGGTCTGTATGTTACTGAGTGTGAGAAATCCAAACCAACACCCCCCCCAAAACCCCCTTGATAGGGTATCGAGGGGTCTCAAAGATTATACCAAGCCTTCATGCAAATTGATTGAATACCTTCGGGTGATTCTCAAGCAAAAACCCATAAAGCAGGATTAATACATACTCGAAAGCTACTGTCCAAAATTGGGAAGAAATCAAGTGAATGCCATATGTATGGTTTTTTTCACCTAAAACCTTGTGTATTTTAGTAAATCTCTAGAGAGCTCCTTGCTATAGAAGATCTTTAACTCTTGCAACAACGTTGTCTGAACCATGTTCTCACACGTATATTGGCACAAAAGACTGTACTTAAGAATGGTTGCATTTGAAACAAGCTTTGCATGTTTTACTGGTGTTCCTAGGACTTGTTTACCTCAGTCTCACGATACGGGGAAAGAAAAATGCTGTACATATGTACTGCGGTATTACAAATATTTATTCCTTTAACTCCATTTCTTCCCCGCAGTCGTGCTAGTGGTTCATGCATTTCCAGTGTAACGCAGTGTCTTTGGTCACCATTTTCTGAACTTATTTGAAAATAGAAATCTACTGAGTTTCAATATGCACGCACAGCATTATATATGTACTGTTACAGTTACGTACTATACGTAGGCAGATTATGCAGTATGGTCTGGTATACTTTGCTCTATTTCCCAGATAAAGTGGATCAGCTGTTTACGTAGAGGGGGAATGCAAGGGGAGAGACTGAGATTTGTCACAGACGTTGATAACCTATACATTTTTCAAAATAGCGACATAAATATTTTACAGCAAAGCCGGAAGCTTTCTTTCAGAGCCCATTTCTCCCAGCCAAAATACCTACGGTTGGAGGTGGTGGGCGCGTATCCTCCCTAGTCTGCCTCTGTGTTGCAGTCTTGCCCCGTGGCCTCAGCAGCCGCGAGTTATTTACTGAGTCTAGTGATCTTCTCTAGAGACCCTCACTTCTCTAGAGACCCTCACACACTGTTCAAGGACATGGTGCTGTTGGGGAGCTGCCTTAGTCTTTGATTTTCTGCCTTAATGTTGGGGCGGGGGGCGGGGTTGTGGTTTTTTTTTCCCCAGGCTATGTCCTCATTTCCTTCCCATAGCTGCATTACTGATCTAGAATAATTTGCTTTTTTGTTTTGGGTTTTTTTTGGGTTTTTTTTGGTTGTGCTGACCTCCCTGTCTATTATTTGATGTGTCCGTTGACACCAAGTCTGCCTTGCCACCCCTGGTGCTGGTATAAGAGTCTTGACTGATGTGGCCCATTGGCTCTTCCGGGCCATGGCATCCTTCCTTTGGTACTACTTACGCTTCTGCCTTGATCGTCGTCCCCGGTCTCCTTGAACAGACCAAGGATTTTAGGCACCCAAACAGCTCTGTCCGTTTGGCTCACTGGTGTGTGTGTGTGAGAGGCTCCAAAAGGTCAGCTCTTCGCTGCAGGGAACTGCCAATTAATTTACCGAGCGCTTTTCTGGCAGTGCAACAGGTAATAAAAGCAGAGGTAGATACCAAAGTCCAGATTTGTGATTTCTAGTAAAACCAGATTGAAAGTAATGAGGAATTATTTTTTCCTTAATGTGAGAATAGGGAATATTTTTAATATCCAATATGATTAATTTACAAAAAATTCTAAATAGATTAATTATACGTAGTATTTCTTCTCCCAGATGATCACCTAACCAGATAACTGTGCAAATCAACAATTATAGCATTGTTTCCACTACTCTAATAATATTCTCTGGTGTTCCAAACCTCGGCCTGCTCAGCCGCACGATGTGCCGAGCACACAAACCAAGGCTTTTAGAGAATACCGTGACACGACAAAGCACCGTGCCCGAAAGCTTGGTGCTCCTTGGCTGAAGGAGTTCTGAGTCAGGGCAGAACGTCTAACAGACAGACTCGTGTTTTCTCACTTCCATGATCTTTCCCTCCTGACTCTCTTCCGTAATGGCCGGTCGACGATGCTAAGAGCTGTCGTCTGATTTTTGGGTTTGCCTTCCGTTCCCAAGCAGCGTGTCACCGAATGAGCTTGTGAGGTAAGTCTTCCGTATCTTTAGTTATTCTCAAACATCTGCCTGAGGGTCACTTAATTACTAACCTTTGTGCATTTACTTTTAGGCAATTTAAGGGGAAAAACTTGCTATTCAGCTTCAAAGGTGCAAACTGACATTTTCTCCCCATGCCTTGCACTGGCCTGCGGTGACACTCTTGCCAGCCGCGTGCGGGCGCAACCCGTTCCCAGCTCCGCCTGCGACAGTTTTGACGCGGGACACGTTTGAGCACGCGCTTATTGCCGCTGACTGTAGCAGCGAGGCACTCGCCAGTCCCCGCGTAAGCCGCCGTCTGATGGCTCTGTCCGCGTTTTCACGTGTGAGTCGCTTTCAAGTTGGCGTCGCGCCATGTGGCTGCCCAAAGCCTTAGGTCCATTTGCGTGGTGGGCTTGCGGGAGGAGGCGGTAAGGGCACAGCTTGCGGTCCTCTGGTCCTACAAACACCCGGCTTTTCTCAGGTTTTCTGTTTTCATGCCCCATTTTTTTAATGGGTTACATCTTTCACCACGTGAGATCTTGCCTAATTGTCTGTCCTGGTGTAAGCCCCGTCCTGCCCTGGCATGGGGGGAACGTGCAGGGTTTCTGCTGGGTGCCTTGATACCTGCAGGTCTTGACTTTAGTGGGCTTATGGAGAGCTGTGCTCATGTTGGAAGTTCAACTTCTCAAGAGTCTGCAAGACCAGCAACGAGGATTTCGAGCTCCTCGTGGCGGAAGCAGCGTCTGTTTGGCACCTACAGCCGCTCGGAGACGATCTATCGAGTCTCAACGAAGAGTCTGACGATACAGCGTTAAAAGATCCACCTTTCCGCAAACGCCGGTGATCTCCCATGGCTTGGCCGTGCTACCTGGAGCGGAGAAATCACGTACGCATTTGCATTTTCAGAGGGAGGGTTATTTCCCCATACAGTCCGAGCGCACCCAGCGACAGCAGCCTGTGTGCTCGCTGCTGCCTTGGCTCACCTGAAGCGCTGTTGATGCTCACCGAGCATCCACGTTCATGTTGTGGCTGCTGGAAAAGTTACCAGAGAAGCGGTTCGATGTTCTCCCGAGTGGCTGTTCTGAATGCGTCGCTAAACAACGAGCGGAGGTCTCCTGTGCTGCCATTTTTGATGAGGTTTCAAATGGCCTATTTTTGAGCTGTGATGAATTTTAGTAATTGCTGTAAGTATGCCATTAGTCAAAATGAAGCAGAAAGAAACCCAATTATTGAACTAGACTGCTGTGACTGGAATCTATAGCTGATATATTAAAGCCCAACTGTCATGCTTAATAATGGACTCAACCCGCTGGCAATTCTGAAAAAGAAAATGAACATTAATAATGAGTTAACTGATCATTATTTCTTTTCCCCCATACCATTACCGCAACATCCTGCAGTATATCAATTAAACAATGCAATAACTTTACGCCATGTACACTTTCTGCTTCCGCCTGTGTTTTTCTACCTCCTGCTTTCCCAGTGCTGCTTTTACGTAATTACTTCTTTTCTCAAAGTCTCCGTTCGCTGCCCTGGTGTGCGTAACGGCTCCCTCAATACCTACAACATGCAAACGTTATTTAAAATGCTTTGGTTTTCACCTGGACCGAGGAGGAGTGATTTCAGGCAGACACGTGCCTCCTTGAGGGCCATTTCTGCCTGTTCGGAGCCTTCTAATTCCCTCGGCCGCTGTCACAAAAATGGTGACAGCCGCAGAATAAACCAGCTCTGTGGGGTCGGTTGCGCTCCGCTGCCGAGGGGCTGTGCGGCGTGAAGGGCTCTCACGGGGAGGATGGGTGGGCTTCGGGTTGAGATGGCCCTCGGCCGCGCGTGGGGGCTGGCTCAAGGGAGTCGTTCCAGTTCGGACCTGACCCCCGCCCCGTACCTACCTCGCCTCGCAAAAATCACCGTTTTGGCTCTGAACCGGCTGGTATTTGCAAGGGATTCCGAGAAACAGTAGGAATGTTGCACAAATTCAGAGCACGACCCGAAGCTGTCGTGACGGTGGCGATGCCCTCGCCTGCGCCCGGGGAGAGGAAGGCCGAATGCGGGCGTCAGAGCTGCCATCTAGTCTACCCGAGGTTGCTGGTGCCGGCCGGAGATCGCGGGATAAGCCGCATCCTTTTTTTAAGCCGCATTTACCTTTTTTTTTGTTTGATGTTGGTTTTTACTTAAGGGGGTGACAGAAACCTGGACTTAAGGACGTAAATAAGAGCTTACCGGACACGGGGGAGTGCCCGGGGGCCTGGCTGGATCGATCC
>NW_010539132.1:0-1080 GCF_000687285.1 Phaethon lepturus
AGCGCTCGCCGAGAGCAGCATCTCCCCCCGCAGCGCCAGGCACCGCTCCCTCCCGCAGCGCTGCCTTCGCCTCCCTGCCGCCCAGGCTTACCCGCCTGCCTTCGCTGTTGCTGCCTGTCCGTGCATCGAGGCAGTACCAAAACACAACCCTGCCGGGTGGGCTCCGCGTCGCTGGCGCAGCAGAGATGGGCGAAGGTGAAGTGCGACGTGCCCCGTGCCTGGCAGCTCGGGGCCGTGTCGGCACCGCACAGCTCCCCAGGTGCTCCCTCAGCCCTGGGAGAGGCAACGTCCCTGCCCTAACAACTATTTTGGGACGCAGCACTATACTAAGGCCACTGAGGCAGCGCTGTCAAGAAGAAAAAAAAAAAAAAAATGGTTTCCATGGCTATTGTAGCCCATCATCTCTTCTAACTGTTTCTTAGAAGGTTTATTGTTATTATTAATGACCATGAAATGCATCCTTCTGTGCCATTCCTTGTTTCATACGTCAGCCCGGGTTTTGTGCATTTTCTGCAGACACGGAGGGATGTGCTGTACTTCCAGCAGGCGCTCCGGGACGTTTGACAAGGGCAGCAAGCGCTTGGTTTCGCTGGCCACCCCAGGTTAACCATCCCCAGGTTACCGGGTTTGCAAGGCAAGCTGTTGTCAGAAACCATAGGGGCAGTCCCTAGGGATACCGCTCTGGAAGTGAAGGCATTCACTCCTGGACGGACAAATAGAAAACAGGCTATAGAGAGCCTCGAGAGCGAGCAGAGATCCGCAACACCTCTGAGAGCAAAACCGGGGCTTGGAGCTGCGAGAAGGCTGAGGGCAGGTGGAGTCGCTTGTCTCGGTGAGCGGCGAAGCCCGGCCGCTGAGCCTGGGAGCCCTGGCTGCTCCTCTCGTACAGCTCTTGCGGTATGCCGTGAGCCGGTCTTGAACGCTGGCCAAATCCCTGGAGAAGCTCAAGCGTCAAGCCCTGCACATCACGCCTCGAGCTTGCTGGCCTGTTTAAGTTTGCATTCGCAGCGTGTTAAAGCATCGTGGGGGGCTGAGAGGAGGCTGGGCTGCGGGCACGCACGTACAGAGCATCTCTGCAGC
>NW_010539133.1:0-1002 GCF_000687285.1 Phaethon lepturus
GGACATCCCAGGAACGCCATCCCCGGCACCCCTGCCCCACAGCTCGCCGCACCCATCACCACCTGCAGCACCAGTGACCCACTCGTGTCCCCCCCAGACGCACAAAGAGCCGGAGGAGCCGCCTGCCCCCATCTACCTCAACATCCAGGAGCTGCGGGAAGAAGCCGCAGCCGCCGGCTCGGCCCCAGAGGAGCCCGGAAAAAAACGGACACGGACAGTGGACATTTGTTTTATTATAACCCGGTGACGGGCGAGACCACGTGGGATTGTCCCTTTGGGCAGGCAGAAGATGGAGTGAGTCCCGCCGTCTCTCCCGCCTCCTCGCTCGCCCACAGCCCGGAGTTTCCCGAGTGGGAACAGCACGTGGACGAAGCCAGCGGACAGGCTTTTTTCTATAATTCGGTAACAGGTGAGACGTCGTGGGACCCCCCCCACGCGGGAGACGGAGGCAGCTCCCGGGATATGTACCCTGGGGTGATGCGGTACGGTCCCATGGAGCAGAGGGTGAGCACCCAGTGCGGCACGGGAATGGGGGTGGAAACAGAGGTGGAGATGGGGGTGGAGACGGAAACAGAGACAGAGATGGAGATGATGGAGATGGAGACGGAGACGAGGATGGAGATGGAGATGGAGACGGAGATAGGGATGGAGTTGGAGATGGAGATGGAGATGGAGATGGAGATGGAGATGGAGATGGAGATGGAGATGGAGATGGAGATGGAGATGGAGATGGAGATGGAGATGGAGACGGAGATAGAGATGGACATAGGGATGGACATGGACATGGACATGAAGACAGAGATGGAGATGGAGACAGAGATGGGGATAGAGATGGAGTGGGGATGGAGACAGACATGGAGACTGACATGGAGGTGGAGATGGAGATGGAGATGGAAACAGGGATGGGATGGGGCTGGAGACAGAGATGGGGGTAGACAAGGACATGGACATGGAGACTGACATGGAGACACAGATGGAGATGGAGATGGGGATGGGGATGGG
>NW_010539134.1:0-213 GCF_000687285.1 Phaethon lepturus
AAGGGTGCCAAGGTGTCCCAGAGATAGCTGTGGTGTCCCAAAGATGGCCACAGTGTCCCAGGGTCAGCCACGGTGTGCCCAGGGTGGGAGCAGTGTCCCAGAGGTGACTATGCCGTACCAGGGACAGCCTTGGTGGCCCAGGGGTGACCGTGGTGCTGGCAGTGGTGTCTCAGGGGTGGCCATGGTGTCCCAGAGATGGCTGGGAGGTTCCCG
>NW_010539134.1:320-678 GCF_000687285.1 Phaethon lepturus
CTGCGATGTCCCAGCGTGGCCATGGGACATGGGGACTGTTTTGGGACTTACCCAGGCCCACAGTTAGGCCTTGAATGGCACCCCACCCCATGTGACACCCGGACCGTGTCCCCTGTCCCAGCCAGCCCAGTGTCACCCCGGGGTGCTTTGCTCCACCTTGGCCATGGCACTGACACCAGTGCAGTACCCGCAGTGAGCGGGGGCCGGGGCAGCATCCTGGGGGGCCATAGAGACCCTCAAACCCTGGGGTCTGGGTGGGAGTGGGGTGGTGCCCCCCTTGCCCCTCTCGGGGACCCTACAGGGGGGCCAGCGGGGCCGTGGGTCACCACAGGGCTCCCTCCACCCCGAGACTCACCCT
>NW_010539135.1:0-664 GCF_000687285.1 Phaethon lepturus
CAGCTAGGGATGGGCGCTGGGCTCTTCCCACCACGGCTGCCATCTGCTCCCCCCGCCCAGAGGGAGCGCTGGGGTAGGCAGGACCTCTCGAGAGCAGAGAGCCTCTCGGGTCCCCTGCGCTGCGGGAGACCCCCAGCCAGCCAGGAGCCCCTCGCTCAAGGGGGCTTGTCCCTGCACACCCTGACGGTAAGGAACTCCCAGGAGACAAGGCACACGGTGCAGGGAGCCAACGTAGACACGCATCAGCTGGCAATAACGTTTCCCCAGCAGACCCATTTCTTGGAAGAGCCATCCCCCCTGCCGAGTGGCGAGACGGTACGGAACACGCGTCCCCGCAGGCAGCACGGGGCTGGCCCCGGTGCCAGGCAGGGAGCAGCAGCACTGGCTGCAGCCCTGGCACAGCGGGGACCCCGCTCACAGGGCTCTCCCAGGCTCGCTATCGCTCTGCCTTTTGAGATGATCTGGACTTTTTTCTAATGCGACTGATGCCTTTTATCTCCTGTTCTGAATGTAATTTTAGCCCAGGCAAAGCAGGATTAAATTTTCATAATATGATACATTTATCTCGCTTTTCATTCCCCTCCCGTCACCACCTCCCAGTTCAGTTTCACCCAAACAGAAGCAGCGATTACAGCGAGAAATATGAGATGGGCTCTATCCGATA
>NW_010539135.1:828-1082 GCF_000687285.1 Phaethon lepturus
GGCAGCCCCCCACCCCGCAGCAGCCAGCATCCCAGTAGCCAACGCCAGGCTGACAGCATCGCTCGGGTCCTCTGAAACGCACAGATGGATCATAATCCAGACTCAAAACCCAGCAGAGAGCACACAGCAGATTAGGTACATCACTGACATATGTTGCACTTGTGTTTTTGGTAAACTTGTGCTTTCTTGGTAAAGTCCTGCTAAAGCAGCCTCGCCCCCACCCGAGAAACTCCCAGCGTGGAGGGGGCTCGGAC
>NW_010539135.1:1263-2184 GCF_000687285.1 Phaethon lepturus
CGGGAATTTCTGAAAACCCCTAAACCCCCCCTGCCCCGCCAAGTGCTGTGCTCAGCGAAGCGCTGGGTCAGACTGGCAGCACCCGTAACCCGTGTTGCCCCTGCAAGGGGCCCGGGCTCCAACAGCAGCCAGAGGCTGCATCTCGGCGCAGCTCTGCCAGTTGCTGGTTTTATGTTCATTTTTCAGTTGGGCTCCGCCAGCCTGATCCGGAGGATCCCCTCTAGCGGGATGAGGAGGAATTTCAAGCCCGCATCCCACTCCCAGCTCCTCCCCAAAGCACCAGCCGCCGGCCAGCCCCAAAACCGGGGGGCGCCGGTGGCCTGCCACGGGGTGCCGGCTCACAAATTACTCGTCCCGCTTTGCCAGAGCCATTTGGGGCGAAGTCAAAACCAGGCTGGAAAGGCAGATGCCGAGGAGGCGGCGCAGGTGGGAACGACCGGAGGAGGGAGGAAGACGACAGCAGACATCAAGGATAAATCCCCTTCACAGCATCAGAGGGGATGACTTCCACCAGCAAAACATCTACCTATGACAATAAGGTGCCACCTGGACCACGTGCTTCAGCAGCAAGCCTGGGCGCCCGCTGCAGAAAGCGGGCTGGAGGTGTTGTGGCCGCCCCACAACCAGGTTGGCACAGCGGCACGTGGGGGCCCGGCCACTCGCAGCCCATCTCCCTCGCTGGCACTAAACCACACTGTAAATCCGGGTATTTTCACTGCAGAGAAAGAACCTGAACGCAAGCCCCGGGCGGCCGCCTCTGCTGCCCAAGGACGGCACGCTGCCCTCAATTCTGCTTTTGTTCCCACCTCGCTCTCCATCCCGGAGGCTCCTGCTGCACCACTTCTGCAGACAAAGAGCTCGTGGCCTCCTCAGACCACACCACCTTCAAGTCTCGCCAAACCCAGCTGTGCCCTCCGCCCG
>NW_010539135.1:2247-2767 GCF_000687285.1 Phaethon lepturus
CACATCGGATCCAGCCATCGGCACTTGTGGCTCAGCCCCGGGAAGAACTTGGTAGCACCTTTTCCCCCTTGGTTCCCCCTTGCCCTCCCCTTTGCTGTTGTGGCGGTGGCCTCCTAGCCAAGCTGGTTAAGAGATTAACACTCTAAAAACCACATTTACTCTAATTAGCCATGAAATCTTTGTAACTAAGTGAAAAAATGTTTCCCTTGAGGGATTTTTGTCCATTCATCACTGTTTGAATTGCCAGGGAGAGAGAGGGGAGGGGGGCAAAAAAAGAGAAAAGAGGGGGGAAGAGAGAAAAAACCCTCAGATCTAATGAATTAATAGCAGAATGCCCTGGGGGAGCAGCAGGCTCCTACAAAACACGGGCACCTCAAAGCGGGCTTTTCACAGGCTCGCCGAGGGGACGCGTCTGAATTATTTGGAGTTAACAGACTGTAACACAATGCTCCGCTCCCCGCACGAGCTGGGCAGCTTGGCCAGCGCGCCGCGCTCCTCCCGTCCCTTCCACAGGGACGGA
>NW_010539135.1:2919-4738 GCF_000687285.1 Phaethon lepturus
GGCAGAAAACCTTGCCACAAGTGAGGCCCATAAATATTTCATATCGCTGGAATAAGAACGATTATATTCCTGCCAGCACTTTTCTTGTGTATTTTAAATGTGTCACCGCCTTCTACTTTCTCCCCCGTTTGTGTTTCTTGTAACAGGCCCATGAAATAAAGATTAGCTGAATAATCAAGAGTGTTTAGAAATGTGAAGGGGCCTGTCTCAGGAGCACTGCATGCTCAGGTTCATCCTTTTTTTTCTTTTTAAGGATGCCAACCACAGATGGGGGAGCGCAATTTTCACACGCTGTACGAGACGGGCTGGAGCGGGAACGAGCGCGGCGCCCGAGCGTGCAGGGACGAGGCGAGCAGAGAGCACACGCTTCCCCGTCAAAAATGACAGCCTCAACGCCGTGCGGAAGAGGGGGGCACTCTCCCCCATTACATATTTATTGTTCAAACTGCAGAGGGGCCAATTAAAAGAGCTTGATCACCGCCACGTTCAAACAGACACGTATACGCCCGGAGAAGCGGGATGAGGGAAGCAGGTGTACGTTTCCCTGTTGCAATACAGCGCAGTCCGCTCCTCTGGGAGTCACTAAAACAACCTCGGCTGAACAAAGGTACTTCTGAGACGCAGCCCAGCTCCCACAGGAAAGTGTCGTGTTGGCACCCAACAGCAAGCACAGCTTTCCACCGTAAGCCTTCTTGCCACACGCCCCATGCAATTTCTGCGTATTAGCTTTTGCTTTCTTCCCTAGTTCAATTCGTCATATAAGCTGCCTACAGCATGAGGCAGTCTGCACCTACATCTGCCCTAGCTTTTGGGGAATTATTCCAAGACATGCTCTAGACTCCCACATTTAGCTGCAACAGGAGTTCCCGAAGTAAGTTCTGGAAAGCCTTGTAGTGGTAGTTAAACTGGAGATCTCAGGAAGACACTGCAAATCACGTTTCCCCGAGACACCACAGGATCTGCACAGCAAACTGCTCCACATGCCATTTCCATTTTGCTGCTTTGCAAGCCCATGTGTCACATACTAATGCAATTTGCTTAAAGAGCACAGGGCAGTAGCAGTCACCTCTTCTCCGGGCTCCCACAGCCAGCCGGGATCTGCATTTTCCCTTTGGCACCCAGCTGAAGGTCCCTTCTGCCGAGAGGCAGGGGAAGCTCAGGGTTAACACGAAGAGCAAGGCGGAGCGTGGTAAGAGCACCAGGAGAAGCCGTTTCTATCATATTGGTGGATTGCGTGCAGATCTTATGCAGCATCTGTTACCTGCTTCCACCGCACAAACTTGTTATAAGCCAGGGGGAAACTCCACAATTAATTACATCGAACAACACCATAAAGACAATGAAGAGTAAATCAGGTTACTTTATCTTCTTGCAACAAGCGCTGTGGAGATGGCTGGAAGAGTTGAGGGAGATGACTGGTTTGCTAAATAAGCCATTTCACAACAGCAGTTGTACATTCACGTTACTCATTGCTTGCATTTAAGTTTCTTAAACCAAAACTGTTTTATCTTGTTCCCTGCACCACCCCAAAATATCACATTTAAGCTTTGAGGGTCCTCAAAGTGACAACAAATGGCAAAAGGACAGCAATAAAGACCAAAAAAAATACTGCATTTTAAAGGATCTAACACCTCTGTGTTAAAGGAAAAAAGCTGAACATCTCTTCTGAGGATGGCATGGATTTCTTCTGAGGCATCTATCTTTCAGCTGTAAAGTAGGTAATTTGATTTAACTTTTAGACACCGTATCAATGAAACCATCCGGAGAAGGAGAGGCAAGACCGTCTCCCCAGGTCAGCTGAGATCCATTAAACACATTC
>NW_010539135.1:4859-5145 GCF_000687285.1 Phaethon lepturus
CTTCACTTTCTCCCCCCCCAAAGCCACTATCTTGAACTGCAGGTCACAGACGTTGGGTTTTTTTCCCCTCTACCACTTACTATTCACCTCACTTTAATATTAACCTATTGACTTTCTGATACCCCTTAGAACGCAGATTAATCGAACATCATCCACTTCACCTCCAGGAACGGGGAAGTATTGGCCACCGCTCGTATGGAGACAAAGCCCGCGACGCCTGACCCCGCCAGGTTAAAGGCGGGTCACGACAGGCGAGTCGCGGCCCGCGACCGGGGGTGCCCGCGGT
>NW_010539136.1:0-517 GCF_000687285.1 Phaethon lepturus
GATGAAAGAGGCGCCAGGAACAAAGGCGTCTGCCATCGAGGGGCCTGCACTGACTTGCAAAACCGCAGCCTCCAGCGCTGACGTCCTGCTTCTCATCACAACGTGCTTTTTTTGCCCCCCGCCCCCTTACTGAAGAGGAAAGCGAGGCACAAGGGGGGACGCAGTGGAGCGAGGGGCACCCCATACCCGCACCCAACCCTGGGCACCTACAGACCGCGAGGCAGAGGAAACCCTGCAGCAGCCCACGGGCCAAGCAGCACGGGGACAGCCCTGTGCCCCTGCCCATCCCTGCCTGCACCGGGGTCCCCGCTCCACCAGGGCGATATTTATCCTCCCGTCATCCTAAGAAATCACTCAGTCACGATCAAACACGGGCTCAGCGTTGGCTGGCAGCAGGTGGGACACGTTCTGGCTCCTCGCAGCCAGCTGAGATCTTCCCCGACGACAAGCCCTGCACAAGGAGGGATGAGCGGACCCGGCTGCCGCCCCCCCCCGTGTGGGGGGCCTGAGAAAAAGG
>NW_010539136.1:668-1123 GCF_000687285.1 Phaethon lepturus
CTGCCCCCCAGGAAAGGGAGGACAGAGCAAAGCCATGCACAAAGAGACCGTGGGCACCCAACATCCAACGAAGATCCTGGGGACAAGGTCCTTCAGCACTTTCTTAGCACAAACCCTCCCGTGCAGCATCTCTCGCATCGCATCTGCAACATGAGATGTGGCGCATTTTGTCCCCAACCCGCTCTGCTCACATTACACCGCTTCCAAAGGGGGATTTTCTGCCCTGGCTGGGCTGCGCCGAGCAGCTGTCGCGAGTAGGGCATGGGAGGAGCGAGGCGATGCCGGCACGCTGCTGTCCCGCACCGCGACGGCACTGCCACCGCGGCGGAGCAGGGCACGCTGCGCTCAGCTCACACGGGGCTGCCGGCTGCTGTCAGAGGCCTCGGGAGCAGAAATAAATCTGGGGGCGGTTGCATGTATTGCTGTGAGCTTTGAGCAAGACAACGCCCGGGGAA
>NW_010539137.1:0-237 GCF_000687285.1 Phaethon lepturus
AGCAATGGAAGCAGAGCAATTGGCAACGCAGGGGTAAACCCATTTGGGCTGCTGAATTACGGCAAGATATTCCTGCCCAGGTAGAGAATCTGGTTGTAAAATTATGTATGTCATGTCACATAGATACCCATGTACCCGAGAGTCAGGCCACTGAAGAACATCAAAACAACCATCAGGTGGATCAGGCTGCTAAGATTGAAGTGGCTCAGGTGGATCTGGACTGGCAACATAAGGGGG
>NW_010539137.1:924-1393 GCF_000687285.1 Phaethon lepturus
CGATGTGGCCCTGCCCAAGCAAAGCTTTTACATAGTGTAAAAGGGGATAAAGTCCCAGTGGTGCATGTAAAAACTATCCTGGGGAAGACAGTCTGGGTTACTCCTGCCTTGGGCAAGGGCAAACCCATTCACGGGATTGCTTTTGCTCAAGGACCTGGGTGCACTTGGTGAGTGATGTGCGAGGATGAGGAAGTCCGATGTACACCTCAGGAAGATTTGAGTCTGTGGGAAAAAGCCAATGATTTGAATTATATGATGTCAATTCCTATATAATACTGTATGTCATCACTACTATGGTTCCTATATACCATATTAACGGTATTATAGTAAGTATATAGTAATTATAAGTGTATATAGTAATTATAAGTATATATAGTAATTATAAGTACATAGTAATTATAGTAAGTATACTCAGATTAATGAAACTGAACAAAGAGCTCCCTCCCAGCTTCCCGTGCACTCCCAGCCT
>NW_010539138.1:0-312 GCF_000687285.1 Phaethon lepturus
CGCGCGTGCGTTTCGCGCGCGCGGGCGCGCGCCCGTCGCCCGCTGTCCTTCCTTCGCACCGTCGGCGGTGCCGTTTGGGCTTGCGACCTCAGATCAGACGTGGCGACCCGCTGAATTTAAGCATATTAGTCAGCGGAGGAAAAGAAACTAACGAGGATTCCCTCAGTAACGGCGAGTGAAGAGGGAAGAGCCCAGCGCCGAATCCCCGCCCCGCAGTGGGGCGCGGGACATGTGGCGTACAGAAGCCCCCCTCCCCGGCGGCGCTCTCGGGGGACCCAAGTCCTTGTGATCGAGGCTGCAGCCCGCGGACGG
>NW_010539139.1:0-17018 GCF_000687285.1 Phaethon lepturus
TGACTGTTCAGAAAAGAACAGGAGAAGTTCCTCGAGGTTTTCAAACTTGCAGCTGAAGAAACCTGTGAAAGGTAACCAACAACTATGTCTAGTGATGTGACGTGCGGGCAGATGCGCATAGCCTGCTGTCACTCTTAAAAAGCCTAGATAGCAAAGACAACACACCCAGGCTTCACTGGATAGACTGCAACAAATTACAACGTATATATATGTTTTTGGTTCTGGGGGTTGTTTGTTTGTTTGGGGTGGGTGGGTTTTTTTGGTTTTTTTAAAACACAAACTACATAACTGAAGAAAAGCCCTCGCACAGAGGAAGAGAGGGTGCACTCATATTGGTTTAAGGCAGAAAACAGCACTAGAGCCCACCAGAAGTTGCTGGAAAATAAACCCAATCCCTAACACCAACATACTCACTTGTTGTCTTAATCTGCTGGTAAAAGAGTTGCTGAGTGAAGATCATTTTCCAATTGATGTGATTAGTATAAACAATTTTAGCCTTCATTACCCACTATGTTTAGTTTTTCATGACAGTATTTTTCCAAGCCTTTGGAAATGCAGAAATTACAAGCGTCTTAGAGCAGAGTCCCAGCACAACAGCAGAAACAGCAGCAATCTGATTTAATACCATACCAATTTACCACAAGACTTTTTTATCCAGCTGGCACAGGAGAATCACCTAACCCGTATCATTTATCCCATAAGAAATCATAATCACTACACAACCTGGTTAAAAAAAAAAATAAAAAATTAAAAGCATTCAATCATCTTTGAAAGTAAATTTGTTCTAATAGGCAAAAAGTTAAAGTATAAACAACAGTATTATATTGTAAATAGTGTAACAATGTTTACAGCCAGAAAAGAACTTGTCTTTTGACACAAAACACCTTCACTGACTTAGAGGTTCCTCTGAACTAGCATTTCCCCTCTGCTTTGAAATTAAAGCCAATGTTGTTTTAGAGTCTTCTGTTCATGATAAGAAAAGCTACCTTATCTTATGGCAAATGAACTTTATCCTGGAGATGTGGGAGGGGCTGAGAACATCACTGATTGGGAAATATCACATTTCTGCACTTTCACCCCTCTTCCAATTCACCTGGGGCTGTTTCCTCCAAATGTTTTTCAGCTGCCTTAAGAGACTGAGCACAGGAGGCCACCAGAAGATTCTGCTCTAGGAGCACAGAGCTTCTCTCCTCATGAGCATGGCCTGCCAGAAAGGAAAATCCCACTTCCAAACTGGGTCCAGCTCATGGGGAAGGGACATTTACCCACCTACCACAACTCCTACCACCACGGAATACCCCCGGAAACCTGCAAACACCTCTTCTGCTCTGGTTAACTGGTGCTTCCTGTTAGAAACACTGCAGCACACCATGTTTAGACATAATTTTGGTGACCCTAGATTTGGGGGAATTCCCTGATATACGTGCCACATCTTGCTCTCGCACAGGGAGCCCAGGTGGACCACTTACCGAGAACATTACAGAAGGCCGGGCAGAGGACTTGTCTTCCCGCTATCCAGCGGGTACCCGCAAAAGGAGGACAGATGGAGGACATCCCCTTTGGGATGGAGGAGGACAGATGGACAAAGGAGGACATCCCCTTTGGCAGGAATCAAATGAGTGGCAAGAGCTAACGCAACCCAAACTCTTTAATGAAGAGCCTCAGCTCCCAGCAAGTCACAGGTTTCTGCTCCCCTTGAGGCAAACAGTGCACATGGTCAACCACCACTGGGAAAAAACCATACCCACAGTGACAAGCAAGCTCCCAGGTAGGCCAAGCAGACCTCTTATTTCCAAGTTTGAAGCAAAACTTACAAGAAAAGCAAAGAGTTTGGACAGAAAGCCCTGTAGCTGCTTTTTTTTTGGTCTTGTCACAGGTACGTGTGGAGGGGAGGTGGTGAGTTGTGTCTCAGCTGCTAACAGATTTGTAGCTGTAGTTTCATCTGCATGAAGTTGATCATCACACAGGTACCTTAAATTTAAATGCATTTTAGATTTTCTGTAACTGAATTCTCCCAACCAGGCTATGCACAGACAAAAGTTAACAGTCAAGGGAATTCATCTTCTCGGTCACCATACCCACAAGGGCCTTTTACTTTTTTGTTTTGGTTTGGTTTTGGGGCTTTTTTTGTTTGTTTTTTTAACTCCTCTAAACTTCTTTGACCTTTACCTACCACCCCAAGTACGTACTCCCTCTGTATTTAGAGCTTCACAATTTTCTACACTTAATAAGGGGTTTGGTAGTTCAGTGGAGAGACTTTCCAGCCACCAGATTTGGGGCTGAATGCAAAGCTGGGTGCCACTTAGAACTTGGCTACAGGAACTGCCAAGCAGGAGTTAGGTTTTAAGTGATAGTTTGCCCATTGTGCAGAGGCTTCTGCCTCATGAGGCAAACTGTAAAATCCATGCAAACCCGCCTTACAGCATTAATGCAACAAATGGGACATACACCATTTCTAACATTGATAATATTTGAAAACTGTGAGTAAAAGGAAGCATGCAAGCAGATGTGAAGAGAAAGACAGCATCATGCTTTTTTCTCCCACCCTACAGGCTCTAAATCTTTTTTTTTTTTTTTTTGCAATTGTACCTGGAATTCCCCTTTAAGTCAGTGTAAGGTTTTACACTGATGAGCAGTAGGGCTTTTGTGGCTGGTTTGTGGGGAAAAATAAAACAAACAAAGAAGCACATATACAAGCTTCTCTGACAGAATGTAAATCAGATGTTATTCATCAACTGTCAGTTATCATATCATAGTCAAAACAGGGTAGAGAGAAGAAAGTAACTCCTTCCTATTCTGGTAGTATCTTACTTTGCTGGCTGGAATTTAAAATGCACAAATCCTAATGCTAGAATTGTTGTACTAAACTCATATTAAGACTTAGGTTTACTGTAAAAGGTCTAGCAGGGATGGATTCCACCTGCGGAGGCTGACTTCATGGCTTTTTTCCACAGATGCCACAAAACCCGAAGGCTTTGAGAAAGAAGCAGATTTCACCCCACTGCTGGCTAGCCGAATCCTGCCTCCAAAGCCCCCACCAGGTTGTCTTCACCCTTCCCACTCCAAACACGGACCAGAAAACTGGCTCCCAGCTCTTCCACCTCTCTGTTAGTAAGGATTTGTTTATCCCTCTCCTGCTCTGCCACGTTGATGCATCCAGTCACCTCACAACCTCTTGGTCTCATTCTCTAGGGTTCGGTCTCAAAGAACCATTCTGCAAACACGTGCTCACCTGAGCAAGGACGGAGGCCTTACCTTGCCCACAGGATACAGCTTTTAATTTCAACACTTAAGCTGAAGGCCAATTTGCTTGGTAAATTACTAAATGACCAGCTACAAAGAGTTTGAACCAAAGAGGGAGATGCAATTAAAAGTAAAATTAAAAATAAAATTAAAGACACCTCCAATTCAAAAAAGGATTTGTCTGCATGCTAAAAAATAAAGGGTGAGTTTGGCAAAAAGGGATATGTGAAGACATTCCTATACGTAAATTTTTAGTGAATGAATTTTTGGGAGGTTGCTGACACAGGAAACAAACAGAACATCAGGAATCCTAACACACCAAGGAAACCTCTTTTTCATCTTGCAGAAAGTTGTTTTGCCTTAGCAGAATATACTTTAACCTCGATGTGATCAAACTGAAAAAAACAGCATTACTTCTCTTTGTTTTTCATTTTCTTGTTTGAAGCAAAAATAAGTGATACACTTTTCACATTTACACCCTGCTCTCCCTGTATACCTTTAAATATTCCCAAGACCGTTATCATGCCTAATTTCTGCAAAGGGCTCAGCCCCAGCTGCCCATGCCATGCACGTACGGTAGTCATGTGGCAATCGGTTCCCATTAGGTAAATCAAATTTAAATTCTATCCCAAGACAGAGCACTTCAGCCACTGGCTGCATGTGGTTAATTGATAGGCTCTGGTGAAAGCTATGCTAGCAACAAGTTAGCCTGGTTTTCAGTGCTTGGAGATGAGAGGAAAAATCCTTATGATTTATTGTTGAGCCTCAGATAGCAGGGGTTTTTTCCTCTGTACTACAGCTGTTTGCATCTGAAAGGTATTCCAGCGGTTTTTGTAGCTTCTACATGTACAGAAATCACAAAGGAGCAAGCTGTGGTAAGTAACCGACAGAACCAGACAAAAAAATCATCATCCTTCATTGACAAAACCCCGGAGTGATATATGTCAAAGCTCCCTACAAAGATTTTTCATTCCTTTTTAGAGGATCCATGCAGATAAATTGACTAGACTTTTTTTTTTTAATTGTATTTTAGATACCTCTGGGATCTCCCTAAACTCTCCTGTACAATTTTTCAGCTTTTTAATTAATTTGGGAGAAAAAAAAGAATCTTATAAATTAGACAAAACATATTATGTCAACCAAAAGGGTCTTGTAGTTATTCTTTTGACAAAGTGAGATTTTGCAATCTGTTTTTTCAAATCAGAAAGAGGTAGCTTTTGCATCTTAATTTGGTTAAGGAAATAGGCAACGCTAACTCTCATTCAGAAGACCCTGAACTCTGATAGGAGGGGTAACCAAATTACCAATTACATTCTTGCAGCAGCAAAAGTCATTAGCATTGGTCATGAAGCTCAATTAAATGGATCATACAAAAACTAACAGCCTGAAATTCTGCTACCCTTGGAGCTGACAGCAAAAATCTCACAGATGCCAGTGGGTGCATCAGTAGGCTACAACCTGGAGAAATAACCTGGAGCTTTGTAACGCATGCAGTAAGCGCTTTCCCAAGGAACTATGTTATCTACATATGATCATATCTAGTCATAAATGTCGTTTTCTTTGCGCTGTAGAGGCGGCGTCCAAACTGATTCACAGACGGTGCTGCCAGAAGAGATGGACAAGCCACCAAGGGACTCTACAGCAGTCTTCTAATAACGCCTGCCCTTTACAGAGCCTGACCTCCTTTCACCTTGTTAAAAGCAGTAAGTAGTAAGTAATAGATCTTGTCAAAGGTTACTCTGTAGAATAACCTCTGGAGATATTAGATAGAGGTGTCCAGAGAAATGCCACAAAAAGGTGCTGACAAGGAAACCAAGGGGATTATGATTAGGAAGTGTGAATAAGCTAAGGTTTCAAACATACTCAGATTTTGGTTAGAAATGCTGAAGTACAGGAAGGAAATGTTCTACATACCATCAAGCCACCA
Organism: Phaethon lepturus; assembly: GCF_000687285.1. NCBI lineage: Eukaryota > Metazoa > Chordata > Aves > Phaethontiformes > Phaethontidae > Phaethon > Phaethon lepturus. Next base: position 5,171 of record NW_010539139.1, read on the forward strand.
AAAAACACACTTGAAAAGACAAGTTAAAGAGCCATCACACGGAGAATAAATACTCCACATGATTTAAGAAAAGCTGCAAGAAATGCAATTCCACACTTCACTAGAATAAGCAAGAATTTCTTCCTCCCCAAAACCCAGTACGTCTCATGACAAAAATTGAGAAACTAGTTTGCTCAAAGGCAAACAAAAAATCTGTACCTATCAAATGTTAATTGTTCCTTCAGCTCCCTTTTAATCTATCCTTGAATATTCAAATTAATCTAACCTTTTATCAGAACTTCCACCAGATAAATGGAAACCCATTATTGTGAATTAAGACATCCATCTTTCCCCAAAAGAAGAAATAAATAAAACCTAACCCAGTAGCATAACCAAGAAAGACTATTTCTCCATTTGCTCCAATTTCTGAATTTAACAATTATGCAATGATCTAATTGAAAAAAATTCCAAGATATTTCTGACAGCGTTCTTAGAGGATGGCCTCTACTAAATTTATTGTCAGCAAGGTTGCCGTACAAAGACTTGGTTTCTTTCAGCCAATTTTTTCCTGATCCCATCAGCTGATTAAGCCAATTTTGCGCTGCCCTCCAGGGAAGACAGTCATCTTCTCTGTCCCGGTCAGATCAAACCAGATCAGACCAAGTCTTAGGAAGTATTTGGGAGATCTGGCCAACAAAAGGCCTCTACCCAGCCATTTGAAGTTCTCAACCAACACAGCTTTCCAGGAGCTTGCCCCTGTCTTACATGCACAGCGTTATATTGTGCAGAGAAGAAAGGTGAAGACAAGCCCCCTAAACTGAGAGCAGACAAATAAAGATAGATAAACATAAAAAAGGTTCCATCAACCTGAAAGACTTCAGTCAGCACCAAAAAAAAAAAGATAAAATATTCATCTCTAAAAGATTTAGTGCCTTGCATCTTCCTTAATACGAGTCAATTTTCGAAGGAGATTTATCTCATTTTGAAAAAATGTGGAAATCAAGTATTTTGATTTTTTCACATATTTTCCTCCTCTTTCGTTTTGGCTGAAGCTAGTCACAAAATTTGATCTGTAACTGTGAACACTCTCAGGCCTCCGTGTTTTTCAGTGAATTTCATTGTGTGAAAGTCTTCAGCAAATATTTTTTTTCCTCCAAAAAAAAAAGTCACCAGCCTGTCTGCACAGGATAGATGATCTCCCCTCCAAGGCTGCTGCTCGCAGGATGCCCACCTTTACCCCTGGCAACTGCGACTTGGTTTAACTCAGGATCGGATGGGGCTGCAGAGAAACCCTGTGGCCCAACTGTCTTCTCTGCACAACGGCAAGGAAATCCCCTCTGTGCTAAATATGGGGCTTGGCAAGAGACAAGAAGCTCTGTCAGGACCTTGCCACTTTAAAGGCCATCTCACATACCCCGTATGAGCACAGGCAGCTCTAAGCAGAGGTGGTCGTTAGGTGGAAAAATAACCAGCATTTTAATGTGGGCACCAAAAGGATAACGTTTTTTTAGCATATATTTTGAAGACAGCTATTAGGAAGGCACTGGGTATATGAGGAAAATGCTACCTGCAGAATTCTAAAAGGCTAAAAAAGTACCACTATTTTTAATTAGCCCTTTCACAAGCAGCCTTTATCAAAGACTCATTATTTCCATAGCATTGAGGACTTGCTTTTATCATTTTCTCCCCCAGCAATACGCTACAGTTTATTGCTGTGTGTCACTTACTACGTACACAAGAGTCTGTCTGTACAAACCAGTTGCCCGATTGCAGCCTTGGTTTTGCTCTTAAAATTCTGTCATGTCAGGCTACAAACAATTGATATTTTGCAAAATGCATTCTCCGTGTGATACCTGCCCACTTCAGGTGCTGCATAGCACTAAAGCCTCTCTAAATGTAGACATGGGCATTTCCCTCTCCAGTATTTTCTAAGCACTGGAGCCAAGCAAGAGATTTGCTTGAAATCTTTCTTGGGCTTTCTGAAGGCACCTGAACCTTGGTGGCTGGCAATTTTATTAGTGGGGGAAAGGCATAAGGTGCTTCCACTGCCACATTCGCACCCACCGTGCAGCGCGTGCTCCCACACCATGCAACGCGGCCACGCAGCTCAGCAGCACTCCCAGCGCCGCATCTTCCCCTGAGGAGATACAACAAGGAGCTCATCACACGCGGCGTGCCAAACCGATGCTTCGCTGCAAGGCATCCTCGGTACACTTAAGCTACCTGAAACTAACATAACAAATTCAAATTAAAAAAAAAAAAAAAAAAAAAACTATTTCCTTGACTAGTTTGATAAGACAGGCATCATCGTACCTCTTATTGTCCTCATTATAAATTAATTTAGCATTAATTACGATGCTCAAAATATTTCTCCTAAGCTTATTCTGCTCCTAAAAAACTTTCAGTCTGCTGAAAAGCATTTGGCTGACAGTGCACTGACTAAAAACTCTGAAATGAAAACTGGAAGACTGACAACCTAGAAATAGGCTGTCTTAATATTTTGGAAGACAAGCTTTTTGGCAAGAAAAATTGTATAGAATCAGACAGCACGAGAGAGAAAATACAAGACGTAGCATCCTAACTGCTACAGAGGGAGCAATGTTTTTCAAAGTGTTTCCTTGTGTATCCTGCAAGCTCCACTCAATTTAGATAATCCAGAAAGAGGTTCAAGTGTAAGGCCACGGTATAGCAGTAAAATAAACTACCTGGAACCCCTAAATTTTAGGGTATTATTAAGTTGATTGACTCATCTGGGATTCATTGACTTTAGCTGTTTATGTTAAAAGCAACCCACCATAATTTCTCACTGAGGAACAAAAAAAAAAAAGTGGGGGGGGGGGGCATGCACATTGTTTGATAGCTTATTTTTCACAGCACTTATTTGACTACACATAGCTGCATTTGTTAGTCCCGTAGCTTTTTAACCTAACACTGAGGAATACAAAAATCATTCTTGATAACATTAAAGATCACTTTCAATAGAATAAAATAGGAAGCTGTCTCCTTATTTTGTGTAATATAACAGAGTCCAGAAATGTTCTTCCTCCAAAGCATGATTTTTGTACCATTAAGGTACGTGCAGAATATCAGCGTTTATTGTCGCTGTTCGTGTTGAAGGACTCCTTGAAGGCTACGGAATTAGAGCACGTACTTTTTTAGCTCTCTGTTGAAGAGATGGAGGGTATCTCGATCTTTAACAAAGAGAGCTTTTCTCTCAAGAACTTGCTAGGAGTTTGAATTAATGAGGAATTAAGTTTCATCTCAGCAGTTTTACTAAACCTTGGAGAAAAAGGACACAATGCCACTAGTCCCGGAGTGCCCTCAGCGCCCATTGACTTCAATGGGGATTGAGACAGGTCCTCCTTTTAGCTGACACAGCACCTTGCAGAATTAGATCCAATCCCCTTCCCCTCCTCCAAAGAATGTATTTTTCCCACCAGCCACCTGATTTTTATTTTGCTTTGACCGGAGATGAAATTAGTGTGGATGTTTTGGTGCTGACAATCTCCCTGTCAAATTATATAGTGACTTCCCATGCTAAAACTTGTTTGTTTTCACACCATCATCACCGATGATCTCAGCAGAGCAGTGCTCTGAGAATAATGGCTTAGTCAAACGCAATGCCAGCAGAAGGAACATAAAACAATGTGTGCTTATATAGGGCCTACATAAATAGTGCTTTTTAAAAATGTTTGGCAATGAAATAATAGTTGTGGGTTTGTTTCATTTTTTTATAAATTAACCTCTGGATCCTTAAGCGTCCGGAGAACCTTTCCACACCAGAGTGGTTATAAGGCCTAAAACTTTTCGTTACATCCTCCCACAAAAGATTATATGCAGAAGGTGCCTCTCGCGTGCCATTAATGAACAACTGTGGGCCATACCCTCACTCCACACAGTTTCAGAGAAGTCAGTAGATTTATACCGATTTCAAAAGTTACAGAGGTGACCCCACACATCCTGGGTCAGATGAAGAAAATTGGAAGCGATTAGTACATGGTTAGGGCGGGGGGAGGCAGTGGTTGTACACTGGACACTGTCTAGTTATCGCTCTTTACGATGTTTTTCTTATTCAAAATTCCCTGTTGATCACTGTTTAAAATAATCAGAGTAGCTCAGGCAGCGATGAGATTTCTCCCAACTTCTGACTTTGTCTGCTCTCACTTGCAGGTCAGCCTGGGAACTGCGCAAGATGCTCGAGTGGCCGGGGCCTCGCTTTCCAGGGCTGCAAACAAATACTTCCGTTTAATAAAACTGCAGGGCCACACTCTGCCTTCCCACTTCTTTCCCCCTACTTCTCTTCCCCCCCCCCCCCAAAAATGCATAAAAACAAAAACCACAGAACTCCACAAATAAAACATAACTGAATTCGAAGGCGTTACTCCCAATTCGCAACAGCGTTGTTAAGAGTGAAAACGCACATCATATTTAGGAGCAGAATTATATCCTGCCCCGTTTAACTGAAAATCTCGGTGGGCTTTTCATCTACGTTGTGCAAGCCTGAGGCCAGAGCGGTGACTGTCACAGCCAAAGAGACACAGACAGATAGATGATGGAGAGTGCAGACTGCGCACCCACACATAAAGCGCGTGAGAGGAAGGAGAGTGCACGGAAGGAATATTAATTGAGCACAAAATAAGTATTCTCAATATCCCCCTGCCCCCTTAAAAAGTAGTCACAAGATGAGGAGAGCTACAAACGTGTTCATCTTGGGGAAACAGCCGTCCCTAACGTGACATGTCAAGCTATTACTTTAATAATGGGATTTGCACAGCGCACAACTGATAGGCTACGTTCAGAATAGACCCCGTGAATCTAATTTTCTTCTCAATGAGTGTTATTGCAGTCGGTAACTCCACAGATTTCAATAGAGTTGCTCCAGATTTGTATCGGGGTGAGTGATATTTTTTAAATCCACAAGAATGCAATTCTCCTTACCCGGTCATAAAACCCATGGGTCTTTTGATCCTTTCTACTCTCATAGCAAGTTATTTAGAGAAACTTGTCTTTTAAAGATTCACATCAAAATAGTTAAATTACTGCTTTCTCTCACTTTTTGTGATAAACCAGCAATTACTCGAATTTAACCCGTTTTCATGCCTGAATCCATGTGCTGCTTTATTAGCGCTGAAGAATGAAAGAGCAGTATGGGAATTGTAGAAAGTGGTTTAGTTTTTACATCATTCATTTTTTCCCCCACTGTCTTTTTTAAATACTTTTCCATTGCACAGCCAGTAAAAGAAAATTACATTGACCTTCTTTAATCACAAGTATAAGATAACCTTTAAGTGTTTTTAACGACAGAATCTATTCTTTCCCCTCATTGCATGCACTTTCTGGGAAATGATGGAAGTCTCTACAGATGTTGATCCTGATCTCTTCAACCTTAAAAAAATGGGCAAATGCCCACCCCCCACCCATCACCAGCAAAAAGAGCTTTTTTTTTTTTTTTTAAACTACAAAAAAGGAAGTCGATGCAGTGGTTGAAATCTTCACAAACCCTTAACAAAGATTTCTTCTTCCTAAAACGTTCACTCAGCAATGAAGTTAAACAGTAGGTAGTAAATTATATTCCTGAACAAAGCAGGTGATTATCTTTTTCCTACTCCACTGCTCAGCTTCTAGTTTTTTCAGGTTGGATTTTACAACCATTCCAAGGAAAGAAGTTTCCTATAACTGAGGTATTGGCATGCCCAAATTTCTAATACAGACAGTGCTCATTTCTGGGCAAGCACTATTCCAAGTCACCTCTGGAGTCTGTGCTGGGCTCCTAAAAATAATTAGTGACAAACTTATTCACTGACCTGACCAGAACTAAAAGCAGACCCAGATTTAACCAACCACCTAAAATTAATTTGGAGTAGTACCTACATGGTATGATTTACTATTCATAATGTGAAGCTCCTCATCTAGCAACCACCTGTTGCTGTGAATGGAAGTTTTTTTAAAAGTTAAGTGAGAGGTATATTTGGACTGGGAATAATGGTAAACCAGTTCACACGTAACTGAATTACTGGCAGTCGGTTTGCAGCATCAATGTACAACCAAGTAACCTACTCATACCATCATCATCCATACCTTGGAGCACTCTGTTGCTTACCTAGACAGAATACTACTCTACAAGTAATTACCATATGAACTCGGCATCCAGAACTGAAATATTTAAAGCACAATAAAGGAAAAAATAGAGTGTACAATATGGTAACATCTTCATTTAGTGCTTACTGTTGTAGCTGCTCCATACAACACATCCTAAACCCAATCTCAGATTCCGTTTATTGTGCTACAGAGCCCCCTGTGTTGAGCATCACATATTAACTAGCATTAATTACATTTGGCCAGGAGAAAAAAAAAACAACTCAGATTTTAAATCTAGGAACCACTGGTCTGGGTTAATTTCCCACATGAGCCAAATTAATTTCCGAGTACTTGCAAACAGCTCAGAAAAAGCTGCCGATGAACAACGCTGCCTTATACGCAATGAAAGAGTAACTGAAGGCACAAGCCCACAAAGTAAATAGGTAAAAAGGCAGTTTCTTCCCCTAAATGAGAAAAGGATCAGGCTAATTAAATACATTTCTCTGTATCAAATTTAGGCAGTGTGTTCAAGGATGACCAGTTTAAGCTCAGTACATCCCTGGACAGAAAACTTCAAAACACACAAACATGCTGAGATTGGGACCAAGCACTTCAACCGCATCGAAATGTTCCCTGCGTGGTGGCACCCAAAGACAAGGCCCTCAGGAAGGAAAGAAATTAAGATGAGAGCAGACAGCCGTTTGAGAAAACACTGCAAAGGACAAAAAGGCGGTAGAAACTATCTGTAGGGTTTACGTGGGGTAGAAAGCTGAGGGTGAGATCAAACCATGCCCAGTTCCTGAGCTAACAGAGGTTGCGGTACCCAAGCAAGAGCAATGAAAACGTTCAGAGCCAAAGAAAAGCAGAATCAGCTCCTGATGCTGGCAAAGGCAATAGAGGATTTGTAGTATTTTTCCCCCCAATTAAATTTAAGTCTCATTCCTCCTGGCTTCTTCTAAAGACGTTGCCCTTTTTATCATCTGCTGAGTGGAGTTCTCTGGCCAAGCGGGGCTGCACCCCACACCTTCAAATCACCTTATGTGGAAGGATGTCACCCCAGTGACATGAGCTGTCTCAAAGGACAAGATTATTAAAAATGCACACCTAAACACACACTGCTGATGACAATGTTTTGAGGCATTTATTTTGAAGTTGTGCACGAGGCTGACTTCTTGAGCAAATTCTCAAAAAAATATAAGACGGAAACAAGAACCAAAAGCAAAACATCTTTTAAGCTAAGGAAATTGTCATAAGCTTTCAATGTTTTACTTTGAAAATCCTACAGCCTTCAGCAAAATCCTTGGAAAATCTCTTCGTGTTTATAAAACAGCATTTGATATCACCACCTAGAAACCTACAAACCAGTGCAACCACCCCTTCCTAAACTCTCGAAGGACAAACAACAGCTGCATTCCCTATGTGATGGCTAGTAAAAAAATGCTGACTCTCAGTATTTTTAATTACAGAGTAAAATAACACCTTAGTGAAAAATAGTAGATGTACTATTATTTTAAAAAGTCAGGGTTGCCCCTTCAACCTGAGCCATAATAGGAGCAAACGATCAGTGCACAAACCAACAGAACCAGCTCCTTGGACGTAGCAAGACAGAACAGCTTATCTGCTTCGAGTCTTTTCACCACATCACCGAAATAATTATTTTATGTATGCCATGTTGTGCTTGTTATGTACACCTAAGACAATTTAAATAATTTCTTTGATTATATATATAACAAAAAAAAAAGTATTTCCATAACAGCATTTTGTTTTTATATGTCAAGTCTGCAAAAGCTAAGTTCTGTACTTACTGCCGTAACGTGGCGAATGTTCAAATACAGCATGATAACGAATTGCCTGAGATCATTGTTTTGTCTGTGTCCGAGAACGCTACACCTTCAAAATTGTAAATTAGCATACTAGTATACATATTGGTAAGGGGAAAAAGTGTTTTCATAGCTCTTATTCCAAACTGTTGCTTTAAATTTGCAACCAGCTTCAGTCATTTCTCAAGGCAGAAAAATGCAAAAGCCCTAAAAATACTTTTTTCAGGCTAGAACCCTAAAAGCCCATGAGCATTATAATTTGCAGAGCAGAATATATCATTTACCTAGAAATCGGGGGGGGGGGGGAGGAGGTTCAGGGGTTAAATAGCATGCAGCATGGAGAGAGGGAGAGGACAAATCAACAGAAACTGTTCCGAGATGTTGCAGAGTGGCAATAACCTACCAAGCTGTCTGATCGGCCCTGCCATTAGTACTTATGACTGACAGAATCTCAAAGCATTTGAAGTATTTCTACTAGGACTCCTAAGTATTCATCACAAAGAGAGTTTATATACAAGAGATTAAGCCAAATAAGTTATCTCCATTATATATGTCTACCTATTAATTTGGTTAGTATGAGATAACCAAAACCAAACCAAAGCAAAAGAATCACCTGGACCTATGAAGCAGAACTGAATGACCTGTTGCTTCGTACACACATCTGTGTTTCCAGCAACTGCATCTACTGAATAGAGCTTTCCTGTAACAAGTTACAAGAAAAATCAGTATTTGCAGGCCTTGAGAAAAATTACCATTTTGTTCCAATAATAAACCATATGGTCCTTAATAATTAAAAAAAAAAACAACTTTAAGTAGAAACAGTTTTGCCCTTCTTTTATTGCAAAATCTTGTCCAGAAATAATTTTCTCATAATAAGGGGTTCATAGGAAAGACAGTCACTGGAATTAAAATTAAGCTTGAAAGCCAGATAATAATACATAAATATAGGTATAAGTCCTCAAAGCAACAGGTTTATAGAAAATCCAGAAAGTTAACTAACAGCAGAAATTAGAGACACAGGATGACAAAGATTAGAGGAAAAGTCTTTGATTAAATAAATTGTTTTAAAAGCAACAACAACCTTGCAAGAACTCTTCCAATATTTAAGATCCTCATGCCTTGATTAGGGGCACAGAGTCAGGATTTTAAAGGGGGCCACAAGCAGACAAGTTAATAACCAAGTTTCAAACCATTCTGCAAGACTTACTGAGCTCACAGAGATCCTGCCCACACAAAGCTGAAAGGTTTAGTACGTAAAAGCTGCTTTCTGAAAGCACTGAGAGTGCCTCTCTCTTATCAACTCCAGAGTGAACTCTAGCTTTCACTGAAACAATCTTTTACAGCAGACTCCTCTGCAGTGCACAGCATAAATGTAAGCGATTGCAGCGCATTTCAGGTTCTCAAAGTGAGAAACTGAACATCGAGTTAAAAAGTACCTATTACAATTTATCTGTGAAAGTCGTTCTGATAAATGGCGATATAAATAAAATGACATGTACAATCTCGCTTCTATCTTTTCTTTTAATCTATGTAGATGGTTTGCTTCCCTTTACATTTTCCCTTTACCATTCCCCAGGTTAAATTAGCAGAGGCAGAGTTGGATAAATTGAAGCTGAACTATGAATAGATATTTTGGTGAGGGGAAAGGGTTCCGATTGTTCTAGAAGTGTGAAGTTTTTAAAATACGGCAATATTAACTCCTGGAAGAGTGCCATCCAATATTCAAAAGTGGCAGACAGAGCTTATTGCCTTTTTTATATGCTACTACAAAACTTTTTGATTTTAAGCATTACTCGGACTACTCCGAACAGCCTTCAATTAAGGATGCAACAATAGGAGACTACAGCAGTTTCTTTTTCTTGCTGAAAGTTCATTATTTCTATTTCCTCTTTCACTCAAGTTTTTCATTTAAAGTTTTGAAACTTTGAGGTTCTTCACAGAGGCAAACAAACATAAATTCCGTGTAAGCTAATGGGACAGCAGAAACATCCCCAAGTCTATGGACAGCCGTAGATACCAGTTCTTCACAATCCATGCATGATAAAGAGTAATGAGAAATCCCTGGTTAGTTATCACAAAAACAGACTCCTTACCATTTTCTGCAGAGTACAGTCAGGTCCAGGTTGTTTTGTTCAACTACCACGCCAACTGTTCTTTCTTTTTAGTGATTCTCAAAAAAAAAAAGCACCTCACTTTGCCAGTGATAGCTGGGAAAAAACTCCGGAGAGCTTTTAGGCTTCAGTAATCAAGGCCATCAGAACTGACTTCATTAAAGCAGTATAAAGCAGTTCAATCAAGAGTCACGTCCCAGGTTGTAGCTATTTGCCCCTCTCTCGTTCTCTCCTCCTATCACTCACCGTTTCTTTCAGTAAATGAGAGTAATTTTTCCAGTAGCCTTTAACTCACTCAATTAACTGACGTGGAAAATGTGACTACAAACTCGTAGCACTGTCTAGCCTCCAACCCAGCACAGAATCAACTTTGTTGTGAGTGTTGAAGGACACCTAGCAAGCTGCTACTTGCTAAGTTCATAACCCAGGAGTATATATACCCACAGAGCAGAGGACTGCGCCATCTATAGAGTCCGCGGCCAGCGGGCTCTGCTCTGCCTGCGGGGAGCGGATGCCTCGGGATGCAGGGCTTCAGCACTTGGGAACGTTCAGTTTCTTAAAGATTCAGTCATGGCTTGGTTTTTGTTTGGTTTTGTGGTTTTGGTGGGGTTTTTTTAATAAAATATCACTACTGAGATAATCCACATCTAGTGGATATGGGAAAATTCAGGCTATAATAGCGCAGCGAACTTTTACATCTATCTTTGATTTACAAGATAAAAGCAACTTTTAATTTAAAGAGCCTTTCTGCTAATAGAGCTTATTATGCCAGAGGCAGGAATGATTTTCCTAGAAAGTTGTCCCTGTGTGCATGCCTATTATCTTTGCTTTCCCCCTTCCACTAATGAGCATTTATCTAAAGAGCCTGTTAATCCTCTGATGTGTGCTTCTGGTCAGAGGTAACAGTTTGAATAAAACCACTAATCACTTATCACTAATCAGTGATCATTAATCACACTTCTCCCTAGTGCTTTGCGACCTGTACAGCTCCCCTTAGGATTAAGGAGTCACAAATAAGGATTTTAGCCATTTTTCCATAAAGAATTTCAAGGTTTTGATATGGACAACCTCATTCACCACATGAAAGTTACAGGATACCGAATGGAGACGTTCAACACTGGACACTTTTCCACTGAAAATAAGTCATAACTTTATGAAAGTGTACCTCCTTCAGCAAAATCTCCCCAAATTACGCTCCATTTTTGCATTCAGCTCTCACCTTCCACCTCTCAATTTTCTTTCAGTCTGGTTTCTGGATTATTTCTGCATGCCAGTTTCTTACAAGAAAGTTTTCCTTCGCCACTGTTACTTGATGCACTGCTGCATGTCCAAATGGCCAGACAAGGAAAGGCTGGTGCAAGCCAGCGGGTATCTCTCCGAAAACTGCACAATCTCAAGGAAAGCCCAAGCAAGATGCTTTGCAGGAATTATTATGCTTCCGTTCAAGCTTTAATTTCACCTAGCTAAACACTGTTTCTTACTGATAATATATGGAAATCTTCTAATCTTGCTGCTTAAGATACTCCTAATATCGTTCTGGATTCAAAAAAAAAAAAAAAACCACAAAAAACCAAACCACAACATACAGACATTTCATTTTCCTTTATTCCTAACCCCATCTTTGAACGACCTCTCTCTTTCCGATTGTAAAACTTATATTAAGCCCTGGAGATGAAGGATCACTCACCATGCTTGCACATAAATAATAGAGGAGGCAGAGTTTAGCAAGTATTCCCCTTACACTCCTGCAGCTCTTAGCGTCCTGAAAACTTCGCTGGGGAGAGAGAGACCCCTGTAAGAGAGGACAGTGGCGGGGGGGGCGGGGAGGCGCGGAGCTTGGGGGGGCGACGAGCGGGGCTG